>NW_022154901.1:0-37168 GCF_001633185.2 Quercus lobata
AAATGAAGCCTGGATGATTTTTTTTGATTTTTAAAATTTTTTTGCATTTATTTTTGAATTCTCTAACTCAGGTCGGGTTCGTACGGATAGGAATGAAATTTTTTTTATTCTCTATTTTTCGGCCTGTCCTGACCCGTTTCTTCTTGAAATGAAGCCTGGATGATGTTTTTTAATTTTTAAAATTTTTTTGCATTTATTTTTTAATTTTCTAACTCGGGTCGTGTTCGAACGGATAGGAAGGAAATTTTATTTGTTCTCTATTTTTCTGTCTGTCCTGACCCGTTTCTTCTTGCAATGAAGTCTGGATGAGGTTTTTTAATTTTTAAAATTTTTTTGCATTTATTTTTGAATTTTCTAACTCGGGTCGGGTTCGAACAGATAGGAAGGAAATTTTATTTGTTCTCTATTTTTCGGTCTGTCCTGAGCCGTTTCTTCTTGGAATGAAGTCTGGATGAGGTTTTTTAATTTTTAAAATTTTTTTGCATTTATTTTGGAATTTTGTAACTCGGGTAGGGTTCGAACGGATAGGAATGATTTTTTTTTTGTTCTCTATTTTTCGGCCTGTCTCGACCCGTTTCCTCGTGAAATGAAGCCTGGATGATGTTTTTTCATTTTTAAATTTTTTTTGCATTTATTTTTAAATTTTCTAACTCGGGTCGGGTTCGAACGGATAGGAAGGAAATTTTTTTTGTTCTATATTTTTCGGTCTGTCCTGACTAGTTTCGTCTTGAAATGAAGTCTGGATGATGTTTTTTAATTTTTTTAATTGTTTTCATTTGTTTTTGAATTCTCTAACTCGGGTCGGGTTCGTATGGATAGGAATGAAAATTTTTTTATTCTCTATTTTTCAGCCTGTCCTGACCCGTTTCTTCTTGAAATGACGCCTGGATGATGTTTTTTAATTTTTAAAATTTTTTTGCATTTATTTTTGAATTTTCTAACTCGGGTCGGGTTCGAACGGATAGGAATGGAAATTTTTTTTGTTCTCTATTTTTCGGCCTGTCCCGACCGTTTCCTCGTGAAATGAAGCCTGGATGATGTTTTTTCATTTTTAAATTTTTTTTGCATTTATTTATGAATTTTCTAACTCGGGTCGGGTTCGAACGGAGCGGAATGAAATTTTTTTTGTTCTCTATTTTTCGGCCTGTCCTGACCTGTGTCTTCTTGAAATGAAGCCTGGATGATGTTTTTTAATTTTTAGAATTTTTTTGCATTTGTTTTTGAATTTTCTAACTCGGGTCGGGTTCGAACGGATAGGAAGGAAATTTTTTCTCTTGTCTATTTTTCGGCCTCTCCCGACACGTTTCTTCTTGAAATGAAGTCTGGATGATGTTTTTTAATTTTTAAAATTTTTTTGTGTTTATTTTTGAATTTTCTAACTCGGGTCGAGGTCGAACGGATAGGAATGAAATTTTTTTCGTTCCCAATTTTTCGCCCTGTCCTGACCCGTTTCGTCTTGGAATTATGCCTGGATGATGTTTTTTAATTTTTAAAATTTTTTTACATTTATTTTTAAATTTTCTAACTCGGGTCGGGTTTGTACGGATAAGAATGAAATTTTTTTTGTTCTCTATTTTTTGGCCTGTCCTGACTCGTTTCTTCTTGAAATGAAGCCTGGAAGATGTTTTTTAATTTTTAAAATTTTTTTGCATTTATTTTTGAATTTTCTAACTCGGGTCGGGTTCGATCGGATAGGAATGAAATTTTTTTTGTTCTCTATTTTTCGGCCTGTCCTGATCTTTTTCTTCTTGAAATGAAGCCTGGATGATGTTTTTTAATTTTTAGAATTTTTTTGCATTTATTTTTGAATTTTCTAACCCGGGTCAGGTTTGAACGGTTAGGAAGGAAAATTTTTTTCTTCTCTATTTTTCGGCCTGTCCTGACCCGTTTCTTCTTGAAATGAAGCTTGGATGATGTTTTTTAATTTTTAAAATTTTTTTGCATTTATTTTTGAATTTTCTAACTCGGGTCGGGTTTGAACGGATAGGAATGCAATTTTTTTTGTTCTTTATTTTTCGGCCTATCCTGACATGTTTCGTCTCGAAATGAAGCCTGGATGATGTTTTTTTATTTTGAAAATTTTTTTGCATTTATTTATGAATTTTCTTACTCGGGTCGGGTTCGAACGAATCGGAATGAAATTTTTTTTATTCTCAATTTTTCGGACTGTCCTGACCTTTTTCTTCTTGAAATGAATCCTGGATGATGTTTTTTAATTTTTAGAATTTTTTTGCATTTATTTATGAATTTTCTAACTCGGGTCGGGTTCGAACGGATCGGAATGAAATTTTTTTTGTTCTCTATTTTTCGGCCTGTCCTGTCCTGTTTCTTCTTGAAATGAAGCCTGGATGATTTTTTTTAATTGTTAGAATTTTTTTGCATTTATTTTTGAATTTTCTAACTCGGGTCGGGTTTGAACGATAGGAATGCAATTTTTTTTGGTCTCTATTTTTCGGCCTATCCTGACCCGTTTCGTCTTGAAATGAAGCCTGGATGATGTTTTTTGATTTTTAAAATTTTTTTGCATTTATTTTTGAATTCTCTAACTCAGGTCGGGTTCGTACGGATAGGAATGAAATTTTTTTTATTCTCTATTTTTCGGCCTGTCCTGACCCGTTTCTTCTTGAAATGAAGCCTGGATGATGTTTTTTAATTTTTAAAATTTTTTTGCATTTATTTTTTAATTTTCTAACTCGGGTCGTGTTCGAACGGATAGGAAGGAAATTTTATTTGTTCTCTATTTTTCTGTCTGTCCTGACCCGTTTCTTCTTGCAATGAAGTCTGGATGAGGTTTTTTAATTTTTAAAATTTTTTTGCATTTATTTTTGAATTTTCTAACTCGGGTCGGGTTCGAACAGATAGGAAGGAAATTTTATTTGTTCTCTATTTTCGCCTGGTCCCGACCCGTTTCCTCGTGAAATGAAGCCTGGATGATGTTTTTTAATTTTTAAATTTTTTTTTCTTTTTATTTTTGAATTTTCTAACTCGGTGTCGGTTCGAGGATCGGAATTGAAATTTTTTGTTATCTTTTTTCCGCCTGTCCTGAAACCGTTTTCATCTTGAAATTGAAGCTGGATGTTGTTTTAATTTTTAAAATTTTTGCTTTTATTTTTGAATTTTCTTAACCGGGTCGCGTTCAACGGATAGGAATTGAAATTTTTTTTGTTCTCTATTTTCGGCATGTCCTGACCCGTTTCGTCTTGAAATGAAGTCTGGATGAGGTTTTTTAATTTTTAAAATTTTTTTGCATTTATTTTTGAATTTTCTAACTCGGGTCGGGTTCGATCGGATAGGAATGAAATTTTTTTTGTTCTCTATTTTTCGGCCTGTCATGACCTGTTTCATCTTGAAATCGAGCCTGGATTATGTTTTTTAATTTTTAAAATTTTTTTGCTTTTATTTTTGAATTTTCTAACTCGGGTCGGGTTCGAACGGATAGGAATGAAATTTTTTTTGTTCTCTATTTTTCGTCATGTCCTGACCCATTTCGTCTTGAAATGAAGTCTGGATGATGCTTTTTAATTTTCAGAATTTTTTTGCATTTATTTTTGAATTTTCTAACTTGGGTCTGGTTCGAACGGATAGGAAGAAAACTTTTTTTCTTCTCTATTTTTCGGCCTTTCCTAACCCGTTTCTTCTTGAAATGAAGCCTGGATGATGTTTTTTAATTTTTAAAATTTTTTTGCGTTTATTTTTGAATTTTCTAACTCGGGTCGGGTTCGAACGGATAGGAATGAAATTTTTTTCGTTCTCTACTTTTCGGCCTGTCTTGACCCGTTTCATCTTGAAATGAAGCCTGGATGATGTTTTTTAATTTTTGAAATTTTTTTGCTTTTATTTTTGAATTTTCTAACTCAGGTCGGGTTCGGACGGATCGGAATGAAATTTTTTTTGTTCTGTATTTTTCAGCCTGTCCTTACCTGTTTCTTCTTGAAATGTAGCCTGGATGATGTGTTTTAATTTTTAGAATTTTTTTGCATTTATTTTTGAATTTTCTAACTCGGGTCTGGTTCGAACGGATCGGAATTAAATTTTTTTTGTTCTCTATTTTTCGGCCTGTCCTCTCCCGTTTCTTCTTGAAATGAAGCCTGGATGATGTTTTTTAATTTTTAAATTTTTTTTGCATTTATTATTGAATTTTCTAACTCGGGTCGGGTTTGAACGGATAGGAATGAAATTTTTTTTGTTCTCTATTTTTCGGCCTGTCCTGACTTGTTTCGTCTTGAAATATAGCCTGGATGATGTGTTTTAATTTTTAGAATTTTTTTGCATTTATTTTTGAATTTTCTAACTCGGGTCTAGTTCGAACGGATAGGAAGAAAATTTTTTTTCTTCTCTATTTTTCGGCCTGTCCTGACCCGTTTCTTCTTGAAATGAAGCCTGGATGATGTTTGTTAATTTTTAAAAATTTTTTGCGTTTATTTTTGAATTTTCTAACTCGGGTCGGGTTCGATCGGAGAGGAATGAAATTTTTTTTGTTATCTATTTTTCGATCTGTCCTGAACCGTTTCATCTTGAAATGAAGCCTGGATGAGGTTTTTTAATTTTTAAAATTTTTTTGCTTTTATTTTTGAATTTTCTAACTCGGGTCGCATTCGAACGGATAGGAATGAAATTTTTTTTGTTCTCTATTTTTCGGCATGTCCTGACCCGTTTCGTCTTGAAATGAAGTCTGGATGAGGTTTTTTAATTTTTGAAATTTTTTTGCATTTATTTTGGAATTTTCTAACTCGGGTCGGGTTCGATCGGATAGGAATGAAATTTTTTTGTTTCTCTATTTTTCGGCCTATCTTGACCTGTTTCATCTTGAAATCGAGCCTGGATTATGTTTTTTAATTTTTAAAATTTATTTGCTTTTATTTTTGAATTTTCTAACTCGGGTCGGGTTCGAACGGATAGGAATGAATTTTTTTTTGTTCTCTATTTTTCGACCTGTCCTCACCCGTTTCCTCTTGAAATGAAGCCTGGATGATATTTTTTAATTTTTAAAATTTTTTTACATTTATTTTTAAATTTTCTAACTCGGGTCGGGTTTGTACGGATAAGAATGAAATTTTTTTTGTTCTCTATTTTTTGGCCTGTCCTGACTCGTTTCTTCTTGAAATGAAGCCTGGAAGATGTTTTTTAATTTTTAAAATTTTTTTGCATTTATTTTGAATTTTTAACTCGGGTCGGGTCGATCGGATAGGAATGAAATTTTTTTTGTTCTCTATTTTTTCAGCCTGTCCTGATCTTTTTCTTCTTGAAATGAAGCCTGGATGATGTTTTTTAATTTTTAGAATTTTTTTGCATTTATTTTTGAATTTTCTAACCCGGTTCAGGTTCGAACGGTTAGGAAGGAAAATTTTTTTCTTCTCTATTTTTCGGCCTGTCCTGACCTTTTTCTTCTTGAAATGAAGCCTGGATGATGTTTTTTAATTTTTAAAATTTTTTTGCATTTATTTTTGAATTTTCTAACTCGGGTCGGGTTCGAACGGATAGGAAGGAAATTTTATTTGTTCTCTATTTTTCGGTCTGTCCTGAGCCGTTTCTTCTTGGAATGAAGTCTGGAAGAGGTTTTTTAATTTTTAAAATTTTTTTGCATTTATTTTGGAATTTTGTAACTCGGGTAGGGTTCGAACGGATAGGAATGAATTTTTTTTTGTTCTCTATTTTTCGGCCTGTCCCGACCCGTTTCCTCGTGAAATGAAGCCTGGATGATGTTTTTTCATTTTTAAATTTTTTTTGCATTTATTTTTAAATTTTCTAACTCGGGTCGGGTTCGAACGGATAGGAAGGAAATTTTTTTTGTTCTATATTTTTCGGTCTGTCCTGACTAGTTTCGTCTTGAAATGAAGTCTGGATGATGTTTTTTAATTTTTTTAATTGTTTTCATTTGTTTTTGAATTCTCTAACTCGGGTCGGGTTCGTATGGATAGGAATGAAAATTTTTTTATTCTCTATTTTTCAGCCTGTCCTGACCCGTTTCTTCTTGAAATGACGCCTGGATGATGTTTTTTAATTTTTAAAATTTTTTTGCATTTATTTTTGAATTTTCTAACTCGGGTCGGGTTCGAACGGATAGGAAGGAAATTTTATTTGTTCTCTATTTTTTGGTCTGTCCTGACACGTTTCTTCTTGCAATGAAGTCTGGATGAGGTTTTTTAATTTTTAAAATTTTTTTGCATTTATTTTGAATTTTGTAACTCGGGTCGGGTTCGAATGGATAGGAATGAAATTTTTTTTGTTCTCTATTTTTCGGCCTGTCCCGACCTGTTTCCTCGTGAAATGAAGCCGGGATGATGTTTTTTCATTTTTAAATTTTTTTTGCATTTATTTATGAATTTTCTAACTCGGGTCGGGTTCGAACGGAGCGGAATGAAATTTTTTTCTTCTCTATTTTTCGGCCTGTCCTGACCAGTGTCTTCTTGAAATGAAGCCTGGATGATATTTTTTAATTTTTAGAATTTTTTTGCATTTATTTTTGAATTTTCTAACTCGGGTCGGGTTCGAACGGATAGGAAGGAAATTTTTTCTCTTGTCTATTTTTCGGCCTCTCCCGACACGTTTCTTCTTGAAATGAAGTCTGGATGATGTTTTTTAATTTTTAAAATTTTTTTGTGTTTATTTTTGAATTTTCTGACTCGGGTCGAGGTCGAACGGATAGGAATGAAATTTTTTTCGTTCCCAATTTTTCGGCCTGTCCTGACCCGTTTCGTCTTGAAATTATGCCTGGATGATGTTTTTTAATTTTTAAAATTTTTTTGCGTTTATTTTTGAATTTTCTAACTCGGGTCGGGTTCGAACTGATAGGAATGAAATTTTTTTTGTTCTCTATTTTTCGGCCTGTCCTGACCCGTTTCCTCTTGAAATGAAGCCTGGATGATATTTTTTAATTTTTAAAATTTTTTTGAATTTATTTTTGAATTTTCTAACTCGGGACGGGTTCGAACGGATAGGAATGAAATTTTTTTTGTTCTCTATTTTTCGGCCTGTCCTCACCCGTTTCCTCTTGAAATGAAGCCTGGATGATATTTTTTAATTTTTAAAATTTTTTTACATTTATTTTTAAATTTTCTGACTCGGGTCGGGTTTGTACGGATAAGAATGAAATTTTTATTGTTCTCTATTTTTTGGCCTGTCCTGACTCGTTTCTTCTTGAAATGAAGCCTGGAAGATGTTTTTTAATTTTTAAAATTTTTTTGCATTTATTTTTGAATTTTCTAACTCGGGTCGGGTTCGATCGGATAGGAATGAAATTTTTTTTGTTCTCTATTTTTCGGCCTGTCCTGATCTTTTTCTTCTTGAAATGAAGCCTGGATGATGTTTTTTAATTTTTAGAATTTTTTTGCATTTATTTTTTAATTTTCTAACCCGGGTCGGGTTTGAACGGTTAGGAAGGAAAATTTTTTTCTTCTCTATTTTTCGGCCTGTCCTGACCCGTTTCTTCTTGAAATGAAGTCTGGATGATGTTTTTTAATTTTTAAAATTTTTTTGCATTTATTTATGAATTTTCTTACTCGGGTCGGGTTCGAACGAATCGGAATGAAATTTTTTTTATTCTCAATTTTTCGGACTGCCCTGACCTTTTTCTTCTTGAAATGAATCCTGGATGATGTTTTTTAATTTTTAGAATTTTTTTGCATTTATTTATGAATTTTCTAACTCGGGTCGGGTTCGAACGGATCGGAATGAAATTTTTTTTGTTCTCTATTTTTTGGCCTGTCCTGACTCGTTTCTTCTTGAAATGAAGCCTGGATGATGTTTTTTAATTTTTAGAATTTTTTTGCATTTATTTTTGAATTTTCTAACCCGGGTCGGGTTCGAACGGTTAGGAAGGAAAAATTTTTTCTTCTCTATTTTTCGGCCTGTCCTGACCCGTTTCTTCTTGAAATGAAGCCTGGATGATGGATTTTAATTTTTAAAATTTTTTTGCATTTATTTTTGAATTTTCTAACTCGGATCGGGTTTGAACGGATAGGAATGCAATTTTTTTTGTTCTCTATTTTTCGGCCTATCCTGACACGTTTCGTCTCGAAATGAAGCCTGGATGATGTTTTTTTATTTTGAAAATTTTTTTGCATTTATTTATGAATTTTCTTACTCGGGTCGGGTTCGAACGAATTGGAATGAAATTTTTTTTATTCTCAATTTTTCGGACTGTCCTGACCTTTTTCTTCTTGAAATGAAGCCTGGATGATGTTTTTTAATTTTTAGAATTTTTTTGCATTTATTTATGAATTTTCTAACTCGGGTCGGGTTCGAACAGATCGAAATGAAATTTTTTTTGTTCTCTATTTTTCGGCCTGTCCTGTCCTGTTTCTTCTTGAAATGAAGCCTGGATGATTTTTTTTAATTGTTAGAATTTTTTTGCATTTATTTTTGAATTTTCTAACTCGGGTCGGGTTTGAACGGATAGGAATGCAATTTTTTTTGGTCTCTATTTTTCGGCCTATCCTGACCCGTTTCGTCTTGAAATGAAGCCTGGATGATGTTTTTTGATTTTTAAAATTTTTTTGCATTTATTTTTGAATTCTCTAACTCAGGTCGGGTTCGTACGGATAGGAATGAAATTTTTTTTATTCTCTATTTTTCGCCCTGTCCTGACCCGTTTCTTCTTGAAATGAAGCCTAGATGATGTTTTTTAATTTTTAAAATTTTTTTGCATTTATTTTTTCATTTTCTAACTCGGGTCGGGTTCGATCGGATAGGAATGAAATTTTTTTGTTCTCTATTTTTCGGCCTGTCTTGACCTGTTTCATCTTGAAATCGAGCCTGGATTATGTTTTTTAATTTTTAAAATTTTTTTGCTTTTATTTTTGAATTTTCTAACTCGGGTCGGGTTCGAACGGATAGGAATGAAATTTTTTTTGTTCTCTATTTTTCGTCATGTCCTGACCCGTTTCGTCTTGAAATGAAGTCTGGATGAGGCTTTTTAATTTTCAGAATTTTTTTGCATTTATTTTTGAATTTTCTAACTTGGGTCTGGTTCGAACGGATAGGAAGAAAATTTTTTTTCTTCTCTATTTTTCGGCCTTTCCTAACCCGTTTCTTCTTGAAATGAAGCCTGGATGATGTTTTTTAATTTTTAAAATTTTTTTGCGTTTATTTTCGAATTTTCTAACTCGGGTCGGGTTCGAACGGATAGGAATGAAATTTTTTTCGTTCTCTACTTTTCGGCCTGTCTTGACCCGTTTCATCTTGAAATGAAGCCTGGATGATGTTTTTTAATTTTTAAAATTTTTTTGCTTTTATTTTTGAATTTTCTAACTCAGGTCGGGTTCGGACGGATCGGAATGAAATTTTTTTTGTTCTGTATTTTTCGGCCTGTCCTTACCTGTTTCTTCTTGAAATGTAGCCTGGATGATGTGTTTTAATTTTTAGAATTTTTTTGCATTTATTTTTGAATTTTCTAACTCGGGTCTGGTTCGAACGGATAGGAAGAAAATTTTTTTTCTTCTCTATTTTTCGGCCTGTCCTCACCCGTTTCTTCTTGAAATGAAGCCTGGATGATGTTTTTTAATTTTTAAAATTTTTTTGCATTTATTTTTGAATTTTCTAACTCGGGTCGGGTTTGAACGGTTAGGAAGGAAAATTTTTTTCTTCTCTATTTTTCGGCCAGTCCTGACCCGTTTCTTCTTGAAATGAAGCCTGGATGATGTTTTTTAATTTTTAAAATTTTTTTGCATTTATTTTTGAATTTTCTAACTCGGATCGGGTTTGAACGGATAGGAATGCAATTTTTTTTGTTCTCTATTTTTCGGCCTATCCTGACACGTTTCGTCTCGAAATGAAGCCTGGATGATGTTTTTTTATTTTGAAAATTTTTTTGCATTTATTTATGAATTTTCTTACTCGGGTCGGGTTCGAACGAATTGGAATGAAATTTTTTTTATTCTCAATTTTTCGGACTGTCCTGACCTTTTTCTTCTTGAAATGAAGCCTGGATGATGTTTTTTAATTTTTAGAATTTTTTTGCATTTATTTATGAATTTTCTAACTCGGGTCGGGTTCGAACAGATCGAAATGAAATTTTTTTTGTTCTCTATTTTTCGGCCTGTCCTGTCCTGTTTCTTCTTGAAATGAAGCCTGGATGATTTTTTTTAATTGTTAGAATTTTTTTGCATTTATTTTTGAATTTTCTAACTCGGGTCGGGTTTGAACGGATAGGAATGCAATTTTTTTTGGTCTCTATTTTTCGGCCTATCCTGACCCGTTTCGTCTTGAAATGAAGCCTGGATGATGTTTTTTGATTTTTAAAATTTTTTTGCATTTATTTTTGAATTCTCTAACTCAGGTCGGGTTCGTACGGATAGGAATGAAATTTTTTTTATTCTCTATTTTTCGCCCTGTCCTGACCCGTTTCTTCTTGAAATGAAGCCTAGATGATGTTTTTTAATTTTTAAAATTTTTTTGCATTTATTTTTTCATTTTCTAACTCGGGTCGGGTTCGATCGGATAGGAATGAAATTTTTTTGTTCTCTATTTTTCGGCCTGTCTTGACCTGTTTCATCTTGAAATCGAGCCTGGATTATGTTTTTTAATTTTTAAAATTTTTTTGCTTTTATTTTTGAATTTTCTAACTCGGGTCGGGTTCGAACGGATAGGAATGAAATTTTTTTTGTTCTCTATTTTTCGTCATGTCCTGACCCGTTTCGTCTTGAAATGAAGTCTGGATGAGGCTTTTTAATTTTCAGAATTTTTTTGCATTTATTTTTGAATTTTCTAACTTGGGTCTGGTTCGAACGGATAGGAAGAAAATTTTTTTTCTTCTCTATTTTTCGACCTTTCCTAACCCGTTTCTTCTTGAAATGAAGCCTGGATGATGTTTTTTAATTTTTAAAATTTTTTTGCGTTTATTTTCGAATTTTCTAACTTGGGTCGGGTTCGAACGGATAGGAATGAAATTTTTTTCGTTCTCTACTTTTCGGCCTGTCTTGACCCGTTTCATCTTGAAATGAAGCCTGGATGATGTTTTTTAATTTTTAAAATTTTTTTGCTTTTATTTTTAAATTTTCTAACTCAGGTCGGGTTCGGACGGATCGGAATGAAATTTTTTTTGTTCTGTATTTTTCGGCCTGTCCTTACCTGTTTCTTCTTGAAATGTAGCCTGGATGATGTGTTTTAATTTTTAGAATTTTTTTGCATTTATTTTTGAATTTTCTAACTCGGGTCTGGTTCGAACGGATCGGAATTAAATTTTTTTTGTTCTCTATTTTTCGGCCTGTCCTCACCCGTTTCTTCTTGAAATGAAGCCTGGATGATGTTTTTTAATTTTTAAAATTTTTTTGCATTTATTATTGAATTTTCTAACTCTGGTCGGGTTTGTACGGATAGGAATGAAATTTTTTTTGTTCTCTATTTTTCGGCCTGTCCTGACTTGTTTCGTCTTGAAATGTAGCCTAGATGATGTGTTTTAATTTTTAGAATTTTTTTGCATTTATTTTTGAATTTTCTAACTCGAGTCTAGTTCGAACGGATAGGAAGAAAATTTTTTTTCTTCTCTATTTTTCGGCCTGTCCTGAACCGTTTATTCTTGAAATGAAGCCTGGATGATGTTTGTTAATTTTTAAAATTTTTTTGCGTTTATTTTTGAATTTTCTAACTCGGGTCGGGTTCGATCGGAGAGGAATGAAATTTTTTTTGTTATCTATTTTTCGATCTGTCCTGAACCGTTTCATCTTGAAATGAAGCCTGGATGAGGTTTTTTAATTTTTAAAATTTTTTTGCTTTTATTTTTGAATTTTCTAACTCGGGTCGGGTTCGAACGGATAGGAATGAAATTTTTTTTGTTCTCTATTTTTCGTCATGTCCTGACCCGTTTCGTCTTGAAATGATCTGGATGAAGCTTTTAATTTTCAGATTTTTTGCATTTATTTTTGAACTTTTTCTACTTGGGCAGGTTTTCGAACGGATAGGAAGAAAATTTTTTTTCTTCTCTATGATTTTCGGCGCCTTTCCTAACCACCGTTCTCTTGAAATAAGCCTGATGATGTTTTTTAATTTTTTAAAAATTTTTTTGCGTTTATTTTTGAATTTCTAAATCCGGTCGGTTCGAACGGATAGGAATGAAATTTTTTTCGTTCTCTACTTTTCGGCCTGTCTTGACCCGTTTCATCTTGAAATGAAGCCTGGATGATGTTTTTTAATTTTTAAAATTTTTTTGCTTTTATTTTTAAATTTTCTAACTCAGGTCGGGTTCGGATGGATCGGAATGAAATTTTTTTTGTTCTGTATTTTTCCGCCTGTCCTTACCTGTTTCTTCTTGAAATGTAGCTTGGATGATGTGTTTTAATTTTTAGAATTTTTTTGCATTTATTTTTGGATTTTCTAACTCGGGTCTGGTTCGAACGGATCGGAATTAAATTTTTTTTGTTCTCTATTTTTCGGCCTGTCCTCACCCGTTTCTTCTTGAAATGAAGCCTGGATGATGTTTTTTAATTTTTAAAATTTTTTTGCATTTATTATTGAATTTTCTAACTCGGGTCGGGTTTGTACGGATAGGAATGAAATTTTTTTTGTTCTCTATTTTTCGGCCTGTCCTGACTTGTTTCGTCTTGAAATGTAGCCTGGATGATGTGTTTTAATTTTTAGAATTTTTTTGCATTTATTTTTGAATTTTCTAACTCGGGTCTAGTTCGAACGGATAGGAAGAAAATTTTTTTTCTTCTCTATTTTTCGGCCTGTCCTGACCCGTTTCTTCTTGAAATGAAGCCTTGATGATGTTTGTTAATTTTTAAAAAATTTTTGCGTTTATTTTTGAATTTTCTAACTCGGGTCGGGTTCGATCGGAGAGGAATGAAATTTTTTTTGTTATCTATTTTTCGATCTGTCCTGAACCGTTTCATCTTGAAATGAAGCCTGGATGAGGTTTTTTAATTTTTAAAATTTTTTTGCTTTTATTTTTGAATTTTCTAACTCGGGTCGCATTCGAACGGATAGGAATGAAATTTTTTTTGTTCTCTATTTCTCGTCATGTCCTGACCCGTTTCGTCTTGAAATGAAGTCTGGATGAGGTTTTTTAATTTTTGAAATTTTTTTGCATTTATTTTGGAATTTTCTAACTCGGGTCGGGTTCGATCGGATAGGAAAATGAAAATTTTTTTTGTTCCTATTTTCGGCCTGTCCGACCCGTTTTCCCTCGTGAAATGAACTGGATGATATTTTTTAATTTTAAAATTTTTTTAACAATTATTTTAAATTTATCTAACCGGGTCGGGTTTGTACGGATAAGAATGAAATTTTTTTTGTTCTCAATTTTTTGGCCTGTCCTGACTCGTTTCTTCTTGAAATGAAGCCTGGAAGATGTTTTTTAATTTTTAAAATTTTTTTGCATTTATTTTTGAATTTTCTAACTCGGGTCGGGTTCGATCGGATAGAAATGAAATTTTTTTTGTTCTCTATTTTTCAGCCTGTCCTGATCTATTTCTTCTTGAAATGAAGCCTGGATGATGTTTTTTAAGTTTTAGAATTTTTTTGCATTTATTTTTGAATTTTCTAACCCGGGTCGGGTTCGAACGGTTAGGAAGGAAAATTTTTTTCTTCTCTATTTTTCGGCCTGTCCTGACCCGTTTCTTCTTGAAATGAAGCCTGGATGATGTTTTTTAATTTTTAAAATTTTTTTGCATTTATTTTTGAATTTTCTAACTCGGATCGGGTTTGAACGGATAGGAATGCAATTTTTTTTGTTCTCTATTTTTCGGCCTATCCTGACACGTTTCGTCTCGAAATGAGGCCTGGATGATATTTTTTTATTTTGAAAATTTTTTTGCATTTATTTATGAATTTTCTTACTCGGGTCGGGTTCGAACGAATCGGAATGAAATTTTTTTTATTCTCAATTTTTCGGACTGTCCTGACCTTTTTCTTCTTGAAATGAAGCCTGGATGATGTTTTTTAATTTTTAGAATTTTTTTGCATTTATTTATGAATTTTCTAACTCGGGTCGGGTTCGAACAGATCGGAATGAAATTTTTTTTGTTCTCTATTTTTCGGCCTGTCCTGTCCTGTTTCTTCTTGAAATGAAGCCTGGATGATTTTTTTTAATTGTTAGAATTTTTTTGCATTTATTTTTGAATTTTCTAACTCGGGTCGGGTTTGAACGAATAGGAATGCAATTTTTTTTGGTCTCTATTTTTCGGCCTATCCTGATCCGTTTCGTCTTGAAATGAAGCCTGGATGATGTTTTTTGATTTTTAAAATTTTTTTGCATTTATTTTTGAATTCTCTAACTCAGGTCGGGTTCGTACGGATAGGAATGAAATTTTTTTTATTCTCTATTTTTTCGCCTGTCCTGACCCGTTTCTTCTTGAAATGAAGCCTGGATGATGTTTTTTAATTTTTAAAATTTTTTTGCATTTATTTTTTAATTTTCTAACTCGGTTCGGGTTCGATCGGATAGGAATGAAATTTTTTTTGTTCTCAATTTTTCGGCCTGTCTTGACCTGTTTCATCTTGAAATCGAGCCTGGATTATGTTTTTTAATTTTTAAAATTTTTTTGCTTTTATTTTTGAATTTTCTAACTCGGGTCGGGTTCGAACGGATAGGAAGAAAATTTTTTTTCTTCTCTATTTTTCGGCCTTTCCTAACCCGTTGCTTCTTGAAATGAAGCCTGGATGATGTTTTTTAATTTTTAAAATTTTTTTGCGTTTATTTTCGAATTTTCTAACTCGGGTCGGGTTCGAACGGATAGGAATGAAATTTTTTTCGTTCTCTACTTTTCGGCCTGTCTTGACCCGTTTCATCTTGAAATGAAGCCTGGATGATGTTTTTTAATTTTTAAAATTTTTTTGCTTTTATTTTTGAATTTTCTAACTCAGTTCGGGTTCGGACGGATCGGAATGAAATTTTTTTTGTTCTGTATTTTTCGGCCTGTCCTTACCTGTTTCTTCTTGAAATATAGCCTGGATGATGTGTTTTAATTTTTAGAATTTTTTTGCATTTATTTCTGAATTTTCTAACTCGGGTCTGGTTCGAACGGATAGGAATTAAATTTTTTTTGTTCTCTATTTTTCGGCCTGTCCTTACCTGTTTCTTCTTGAAATGTAGCCTGGATGATGTGTTTTAATTTTTAGAATTTTTTTGCATTTATTTTTGAATTTTCTAACTCGGGTCTGGTTCGAACGGATCGGAATTAAAGTTTTTTTGTTCTCTATTTTTCGGCCTGTCCTCACCCGTTTCTTCTTGAAATGAAGCCTGGATGATGTTTTTTAATTTTTAAAATTTTTTTGCATTTATTATTGAATTTTCTAACTCAGGTCGGGTTTGTACGGATAGGAATGAAATTTTTTTTGTTCTCTATTTTTCGGCCTGTCCTGACTCGTTTCTTCTTGTAATGTTAGCCTGGATGATGGTTTATATTTTTAGAATTTTTTTGCATTTATTTTTGAATTTTCAACTCGGGTCTTAGTTCGACGGATAGGAAGAAATTTTTTTTCTTCTCTATTTTTCGGCCTGTCCTGTACCCGTTTCTTCATTGAATGAAGCTGTGATGATGTTTGTTAATTTTAAATTTTTTGCGTTTATTTTTGGAATTTTCTAACTCGGGGTCGGGTCGAGTCGGAGAGGAAGAATTTTTTTTGTTATCTATTTTTCGACTGTCCTGAACCATTTCATCTTGAAATGAAGCCTGGATGAGGTTTTTTAATTTTTAAAATTTTTTTGCTTTTATTTTTGAATTTTCTAACTCGGGTCGCATTTGAACGGATAGGAATGAAATTTTTTTTGTTCTCTATTTTTCGGCATGTCCTGACCCGTTTCGTCTTGAAATGAAGTCTGGATGAGGTTTTTTAATTTTTGAATTTTTTGCATTTTATTTGGTTTTTCTTAACTGGGCGGGTTCGATCGGATAGGAATTGAAATTTTTTTTGTTCTCTATTTTTCGGCCTGTCTTGACCTGTTTCATCTGAAATCGGCCTGGATTTTGTTTTTTAATTTTTAAAATTTTTTTGCTTTTATTTTTGAATTTTCTAACTCGGGTCGGGTCCGAACGGATAGGAATGAAATTTTTTTTGTTCTCTATTTTTCGTCATGTCCTGACCCGTTTCGGCTTGAAATGCAGTCTGGATGAGGCTTTTTAATTTTCAGAATTTTTTTGCATTTATTTTTGAATTTTCTAACTTGGGTCTAGTTCGAACGGATAGGAAGAAAATTTTTTTTCTTCACTATTTTTCGGCCTGTCCTAAACCGTTTCTTCTTGAAATGAAGCCTGGATGATGTTTTTTAATTTTTAAAATTTTTTTGCGTTTATTTTTGAATTTTCTAACTCGGGTCGGTTACGAACGGATAGGAATGAAATTTTTTTCGTTCTCTATTTTTCACCTGTCTTGACCCGTTTCGTCTTGAAATGAAGCCTGCATGATGTTTTTTAATTTTTAAAATTTTTTTGCTTTTATTTTTGAATTTTCTAACTCAGGTCGGGTTCGGACGGATCGGAATGAAATTTTTTTTGTTCTGTATTTTTCGGCCTGTCCTTACCTGTTTCTTCTTGAAATATAGCCTGGATGATGTGTTTTAATTTTTAGAATTTTTTTGCATTTATTTCTGAATTTTCTAACTCGGGTCTGGTTCGAACGGATCGGAATTAAATTTTTTTTGTTCTCTATTTTTCGGCCTGTCCTCACCCGTTTCTTCTTGAAATGAAGCCTGGATGATGTTTTTTAATTTTTAAAATTTTTTTGCATTTATTATTGAATTTTCTAACTCGGGTCGGGTTTGTACGGATAGGAATGAAATTTTTTTTGTTCTCTATTTTTCGGCCTGTCCTGACTCGTTTCTTCTTGTAATGAAACGTGGATGATGTTTTTTAATTTTTAAAATTTTTTTGCGTTTATTTTAGAATTTTCTAACTCGGGTCGGGTTCGATCGGATAGGAATGAAATTTTTTTTGTTCTCTATTTTTCGGCCTGTCCTGACTCGTTTCTTCTTGAAATGAAGCCTGGATGATGTTTTTTAATTTTTAGAATTTTTTTGCATTTATTTTTGAATTTTCTAACCCGGGTCGGGTTCGAACGGTTAGGAAGGAAAATTTTTTTCTTCTCTATTTTTCGGCCTGTCCTGACCCGTTTCTTCTTGAAATGAAGCCTGGATGATGTTTTTTAATTTTTAAAATTTTTTTGCATTTATTTTTGAATTTTCTAACTCGGATCGGGTTTGAACGGATAGGAATGCAATTTTTTTTGTTCTCTATTTTTCGGCCTATCCTGACACGTTTCGTCTCGAAATGAAGCCTGGATGATGTTTTTTTATTTTGAAAATTTTTTTGCATTTATTTATGAATTTTCTTACTCGGGTCGGGTTCGAACGAATCGGAATGAAATTTTTTTTATTCTCAATTTTTCGGACTGTCCTGACCTTTTTCTTCTTGAAATGAAGCCTGGATGATGTTTTTTAATTTTTAGAATTTTTTTGCATTTATTTATGAATTTTCTAACTCGGGTCGGGTTCGAACAATCGGAATGAAATTTTTTTTGTTCTCTATTTTTCGGCCTGTCCTGTCCTGTTTCTTCTTGAAATGAAGCCTGGATGATTTTTTTTAATTGTTAGAATTTTTTTGCATTTATTTTTGAATTTTCTAACTCGGGTCGGGTTTGAACGGATAGGAATGCAATTTTTTTTGGTCTCTATTTTTCGGCCTATCCTGACCCGTTTCGTCTTGAAATGAAGCCTGGATGATGTTTTTTGATTTTTAAAATTTTTTTGCATTTATTTTTGAATTCTCTAACTCAGGTCGGGTTCGTACGGATAGGAATGAAATTTTTTTTATTCTCTATTTTTCGGCCTGTCCTGACCCGTTTCTTCTTGTAATGAAGCCTGGATGATGTTTTTTAATTTTTAAAATTTTTTTGCATTTATTTTTTAATTTTCTAACTCGGGTCGGGTTCGATCGGATAGGAATGAAATTTTTTTTGTTCTCTATTTTTCGGCCTGTCTTGACCAGTTTCATCTTGAAATCGAGCCTGGATTATGTTTTTTAATTTTTAAAATTTTTTTGCTTTTATTTTTGAATTTTCTAACTCGGGTCGGGTTCGAACGGATAGGAATGAAATTTTTTATGTTCTCTATTTTTCGTCATGTCCTGACCCTTTCGTCTTGAAATGAAGTCTGGATGAGGCTTTTTAATTTTCAGAATTTTTTTGCATTTATTTTTGAATTTTCTAACTTGGGTCTGGTTCGAACGGATAGGAAGAAAATTTTTTTTCTTCTCTATTTTTCGGCCTTTCCTAACCCGTTGCTTCTTGAAATGAAGCCTGGATGATGTTTTTTAATTTTTAAAATTTTTTTGCGTTTATTTTCGAATTTTCTAACTCGGGTCGGGTTCGAACGGATAGGAATGAAATTTTTTTCGTTCTCTACTTTTCGGCCTGTCTTGACCCGTTTCATCTTGAAATGAAGCCTGGATGATGTTTTTTAATTTTTAAAATTTTTTTGCTTTTATTTTTGAATTTTCTAACTCAGGTCGGGTTCGGACGGATCGGAATGAAATTTTTTTTGTTCTGTATTTTTCAGCCTGTCCTTACCTGTTTCTTCTTGAAATGTAGCCTGGATGATGTGTTTTAATTTTTAGAATTTTTTTGCATTTATTTTTGAATTTTCTAACTCGGGTCTGGTTCGAACGGATCGGAATTAAATTTTTTTTGTTCTCTATTTTTCGGCCTGTCCTCACCCGTTTCTTCTTGAAATGAAGCCTGGATGATGTTTTTTAATTTTTAAAATTTTTTTGCATTTATTATTGAATTTTCTAACTCGGGTCGGGTTTGTACGGATAGGAATGAAATTTTTTTTGTTCTCTATTTTTCGGCCTGTCCTGACTTGTTTCATCTTGAAATGTAGCCTGGATGATGTGTTTTAATTTTTAGAATTTTTTTGCATTTATTTTTGAATTTTCTAACTCGGGTCTAGTTCGAACGGATAGGAAGAAAATTTTTTTTCTTCTCTATTTTTCGGCCTGTCCTGACCCGTTTCTTCATGAAATGAAGCCTGGATGATGTTTGTTAATTTTTAAAATTTTTTTGCGTTTATTTTTGAATTTTCTAACTCGGGTCGGGTTCGATCGGAGAGGAATGAAATTTTTTTTGTTATCTATTTTTCGACTGTCCTGAACCATTTCATCTTGAAATGAAGCCTGGATGAGGTTTTTTAATTTTTAAAATTTTTTTGCTTTTATTTTTGAATTTTCTAACTCGGGTCGCATTTGAACGGATAGGAATGAAATTTTTTTTGTTCTCTATTTTTCGGCATGTCCGGACCCGTTTCGTCTTGAAATGAAGTCTGGATGAGGTTTTTTAATTTTTGAAATTTTTTTGCATTTATTTTGGATTTTTCTAACTCGGGTCGGGTTCGATCGGATAGGAATGAAATTTTTTTTGTTCTCTATTTTTCGGCCTGTCTTGACCTGTTTCATCTTGAAATCGAGCCTGGATTTTGTTTTTTAATTTTTAAAATTTTTTTGCTTTTATTTTTGAATTTTCTAACTCGGGTCGGGTCCAAACGGATAGGAATGAAATTTTTTTTGTTCTCTATTTTTCGTCATGTCCTGACCCGTTTCGGCTTGAAATGAAGTCTGGATGAGGCTTTTTAATTTTCAGAATTTTTTTGCATTTATTTTTGAATTTTCTAACTTGGGTCTAGTTCGAACGGATAGGAAGAAAATTTTTTTTCTTCACTATTTTTCGGCCTGTCTTAAACCGTTTCTTCTTGAAATGAAGCCTGGAATATGTTTTTTAATTTTTAAAATTTTTTTGCGTTTATTTTTGAATTTTCTAACTCGGGTCGGTTACGTACGGATAGGAATGAAATTTTTTTTGTTCTCTATTTTTCGGCCTGTCCTGACTCGTTTCTTCTTGTAATGAAGCGTGGATGATTTTTTTATTTTTAAAAATTTTTTTGCTTTTATTTTTGAATTTCTAACTCAGGTCGGTTCGACGGATCGGCATGAAATTTTTTTTGTTCTGTATTTTTCGGCCTATCCTTACCTGTTTCTTCTTGAAATGTAGCCTGGATGATGTGTTTTAATTTTTAGAATTTTTTTGCATTTATTTTTGAATTTTCTAACTCGGGTCTGGTTCGAACGGATCGGAATTAAATTTTTTTTGTTCTCTATCTTTCGGCCTGTCCTCACCCGTTTCTTCTTGAAATGAAGCCTGGATGATGTTTTTTAATTTTTAAAATTTTTTTGCTTTTATTTTTGAATTTTCTAACTCGGGTCTGGTTCGAACGGATCGGAATTAAATTTTTTTTGTTCTCTATCTTTCGGCCTGTCCTCACCCGTTTCTTCTTGAAATCGAGCCTGGATTTTGTTTTTTAATTTTTAAAATTTTTTTGCTTTTATTTTTGAATTTTCTAACTCGGGTCGGGTTCGAACGGATAGGAATGAAATTTTTTTTGTTCTCTATTTTTCGTCATGTCCTGACCCTTTCGTGTTGAAATGAAGTCTGGATGAGGCTTTTTAATTTTCAGAATTTTTTTGCATTTATTTTTGAATTTTCTAACTTGGGTCTGGTTCGAACGGATAGGAAGAAAATTTTTTTTCTTCTCTATTTTTCGGCCTTTCCTAACCCGTTGCTTCTTGAAATGAAGCCTGGATGATGTTTTTTAATTTTTAAAATTTTTTTGCGTTTATTTTCGAATTTTCTAACTCGGGTCGGGTTCGAACGGATAGGAATGAAATTTTTTTCGTTCTCTACTTTTCGGCCTGTCTTGACCCGTTTCATCTTGAAATGAAGCTTGGATGATGTTTTTTAATTTTTAAAATTTTTTTGCTTTTATTTTTGAATTTTCTAACTCAGGTCGGGTTCGGACGGATCGGAATGAAATTTTTTTTGTTCTGTATTTTTCGGCCTGTCCTTACCTGTTTCTTCTTGAAATGTAGCCTGGATGATGTGTTTTAATTTTTAGAATTTTTTTGCATTTATTTTTGAATTTTCTAACTCGGGTCTGG
Source organism: Quercus lobata (assembly GCF_001633185.2). Lineage (NCBI taxonomy): Eukaryota > Viridiplantae > Streptophyta > Magnoliopsida > Fagales > Fagaceae > Quercus > Quercus lobata. Next base: position 20,919 of record NW_022154901.1, read on the forward strand.
TTCGAACGGATCGGAATTAAATTTTTTTTGTTCTCTATTTTTCGACCTGTCCTCACCCGTTTCTTCTTGAAATGAAGCCTGGATGATGTTTTTTAATTTTTAAAATTTTTTTGCATTTATTATTGAATTTTCTAACTCGGGTCGGGTTTGTACGGATAGGAATGAAATTTTTTTTGTTCTCTATTTTTCGGCCTGTCCTGACTTGTTTCATCTTGAAATGTAGCCTGGATGATGTGTTTTAATTTTTAGAATTTTTTTGCATTTATTTTTGAATTTTCTAACTCGGGTCTAGTTCGAACGGATAGGAAGAAAATTTTTTTTCTTCTCTTTTTTCGCCTATCCTGACTCGTTTCTTTCTTCATGAAAATGAAGCCTGGATAGAAATGTTTTGTTAATTTTTAAATTTTTTTTGCGTTTATTTTGAAAATTTCTAACTCGGGTCGGGGTTTCGATCGGAGAGGATGGAAATTTTTTTTGTTATCTATTTTTCGACTGTCCTGAACCATTTCATCTTGAAATGAAGCCTGGATGAGGTTTTTTAATTTTTAAAATTTTTTTGCTTTTATTTTTGAATTTTCTAACTCGGGTCGCATTTGAACGGATAGGAATGAAATTTTTTTTGTTCTCTATTTTTCGGCATGTCCTGACCCGTTTCGTCTTGAAATGAAAGTCTGGATGAGGTTTTTTAATTTTTAAAATTTTTTTGCATTTATTATTGAATTTTCTAACTCGGGTCGGGTTTGTACGGATAGGAATGAAATTTTTTTTGTTCTCTATTTTTCGGCCTGTCTTGACCTGTTTCATCTTGAAATCGAGCCTGGATTTTGTTTTTTAATTTTTAAAATTTTTTTGCTTTTATTTTTGAATTTTCTAACTCGGGTCGGGTCCGAACGGATAGGAATGAAATTTTTTTTGTTCTCTATTTTTCGACATGTCCTGACCCGTTTCGTCTTGAAATGAAGTCTGGATGAGGCTTTTTAATTTTCAGAATTTTTTTGCATTTATTTTTGAATTTTCTAACTTGGGTCTAGTTCGAACGAATAGGAAGAAAATTTTTTTTCTTCACTATTTTTCGGCCTGTCCTAAACCGTTTCTTCTTGAAATGAAGCCTGGATGATGTTTTTTAATTTTTAAAATTTTTTTGCGTTTATTTTTGAATTTTCTAACTCGGGTCGGGTTCGAACGGATAGGAATGAAATTTTTTTCGTTCTCTATTTTTCACCTGTCTTGACCCGTTTCGTCTTGAAATGAAGCCTGCATGATGTTTTTTAATTTTTAAAATTTTTTTGCTTTTATTTTTGAATTTTCTAACTCAGGTCGGGTTCGGACGGATCGGAATGAAATTTTTTTTGTTCTGTATTTTTCGGCCTGTCCTTACCTGTTTCTTCTTGAAATGTAGCCTGGATGATGTGTTTTAATTTTTAGAATTTTTTTGCATTTATTTTTGAATTTTCTAACTCGGGTCTGGTTCGAACGGATCGGAATTAAATTTTTTTTGTTCTCTATCTTTCGGCCTGTCCTCACCCGTTTCTTCTTGAAATGAAGCCTGGATGATGTTTTTTAATTTTTAAAATTTTTTTGCAATTATTATTGAATTTTCTAACTCGGGTCGGGTTTGTACGGATAGGAATGAAATTTTTTTTGTTCTCTATTTGTCGGCCTGTCCTGACTCGTTTCTTCTTGTAATGAAGCGTGGATGATGTTTTTTAATTTTTAGAATTTTTTGCGATTTATTTTTAGAATTTTCTAACTCGGTCGGGTTCGATCGAGATAGGAATTGAAAATTTTCGTTTTTTTTCCCCTATTTTTCGGGCCTTGTCCTGACTCGTTTCTCTTTTGAAATGAAGCCTGGCATGATGTTTTTTAAGTTTAGAATTTTTTTTGCATTTATTTTTGAATTTTCTAACCCGGGTCAGGGTTCGACGCGTTAGGAAGGAAATTTTCTTCTCTATTTTTCGGCCTCCTGTCCTGACCCGTTTCTTTCTTGAAATGAAGCCTGGATGATGTTTGTTAATTTTTAAATTTTTTGCATTTATTTTGGAACTTTTCTAACTCGATCGGTCTTGACGGAATAGGAATGCAATTTTTTTTGTTCTCTATTTTTCGGCCTATCCTGCACGTTTCGTCTCGAAATGAAGCCTGGTGATATTTTTGTATTTTTGGTGAAAATTTTTTTGCATTTTATTTATGAATTTTCTTTACTCGGGTCGGGTATCGAACGGAAATCAGAATGAAATTCTTATTCTCAATTTTTCGGACTGTCCTGACCTTTTTCTTCTTGAAATGAAGCCTGGATGATGTTTTTTAATTTTTAGAATTTTTTTGCATTTATTTATGAATTTTCTAACTCGGGTCGGGTTCGAACACATCGGAATGAAATTTTTTTTGTTCTCTATTTTTCGGCCTGTCCTGTCCTGTTTCTTCTTGAAATGAAGCCTGGATGATTTTTTTTAATTGTTAGAATTTTTTTGCATTTATTTTTGAATTTTCTAACTCGGGTCGGGTTTGAACGAATAGGAATGCAATTTTTTTTGGTCTCTATTTTTCGGCCTATCCTGACCCGTTTCGTCTTGAAATGAAGCCTGGATGATGTTTTTTGATTTTTAAAATTTTTTTGCATTTATTTTTGAATTTTCTAACTCAGGTCGGGTTCGTACGGATAGGAATGAAATTTTTTTTATTCTCTATTTTTCGGCCTGTCCTGACCCGTTTCTTCTTGTAATGAAGCCTGGATGATGTTTTTTAATTTTTAAAATTTTTTTGCATTTATTTTTTAATTTTCTAACTCGGGTCGGGTTCGATCGGATAGGAATGAAATTTTTTTTGTTCTCTATTTTTCGGCCTGTCTTGACCAGTTTCATCTTGAAATCGAGCCTGGATTATGTTTTTTAATTTTTAAAATTTTTTTGCTTTTATTTTTGAATTTTCTAACTCGGGTCGGGTTCGAACGGATAGGAATGAAATTTTTTTGTTCTCTATTTTTCGTCATGTCCTGACCCTTTCGTCTTGAAATGAAGTCTGGATGAGGCTTTTTAATTTTCAGAATTTTTTTGCATTTATTTTTGAATTTTCTAACTTGGGTCTGGTTCGAACGGATAGGAAGAAAATTTTTTTTCTTCTCTATTTTTCGGCCTTTCCTAACCCGTTGCTTCTTGAAATGAAGCCTGGATGATGTTTTTTAATTTTTAAAATTTTTTTGCGTTTATTTTCGAATTTTCTAACTCGGGTCGGGTTCGAACGGATAGGAATGAAATTTTTTTCGTTCTCTACTTTTCGGCCTGTCTTGACCCGTTTCATCTTGAAATGAAGCTTGGATGATGTTTTTTAATTTTTAAAATTTTTTTGCTTTTATTTTTGAATTTTCTAACTCAGGTCGGGTTCGGACGGATCGGAATGAAATTTTTTTTGTTCTGTATTTTTCGGCCTGTCCTTACCTGTTTCTTCTTGAAATATAGCCTGGATGATGTGTTTTAATTTTTAGAATTTTTTTGCATTTATTTCTGAATTTTCTAACTCGGGTCTGGTTCGAACGGATCGGAATTAAATTTTTTTTGTTCTCTATTTTTCGGCCTGTCCTCACCCGTTTCTTCTTGAAATGAAGCCTGGATGATGTTTTTTAATTTTTAAAATTTTTTTGCATTTATTATTGAATTTTCTAACTCGGGTCGGGTTTGTACGGATAGGAATGAAATTTTTTTTGTTCTCTATTTTTCGGCCTGTCCTGACTTGTTTCATCTTGAAATGTAGCCTGGATGATGTGTTTTAATTTTTAGAATTTTTTTGCATTTATTTTTGAATTTTCTAACACGGGTCTAGTTCGAACGGATAGGAAGAAAATTTTTTTTCTTCTCTATTTTTCGGCCTGTCCTGACCCGTTTCTTCATGAAATGAAGCCTGGATGATGTTTGTTAATTTTTAAAATTTTTTTGCGTTTATTTTTGAATTTTCTAACTCGGGTCGGGTTCGATCGGAGAGGAATGAAATTTTTTTTGTTATCTATTTTTCGACTGTCCTGAACCATTTCATCTTGAAATGAAGCCTGGATGAGGTTTTTTAATTTTTAAAATTTTTTTGCTTTTATTTTTGAATTTTCTAACTCGGGTCGCATTTGAACGGATAGGAATGAAATTTTTTTTGTTCTCTATTTTTCGGCATGTCCGGACCCGTTTCGTCTTGAAATGAAGTCTGGATGAGGTTTTTTAATTTTTGAAATTTTTTTGCATTTATTTTGGATTTTTCTAACTCGGGTCGGGTTCGATCGGATAGGAATGAAATTTTTTTTGTTCTCTATTTTTCGGCCTGTCTTGACCTGTTTCATCTTGAAATCGAGCCTGGATTTTGTTTTTTAATTTTTAAAATTTTTTTGCTTTTATTTTTGAATTTTCTAACTCGGGTCGGGTCCGAACGGATAGGAATGAAATTTTTTTTGTTCTCTATTTTTCGACATGTCCTGACCCGTTTCGTCTTGAAATGAAGTCTGGATGAGGCTTTTTAATTTTCAGAATTTTTTTGCATTTATTTTTGAATTTTCTAACTTGGGTCTAGTTCGAACGAATAGGAAGAAAATTTTTTTTCTTCACTATTTTTCGGCCTGTCCTAAACCGTTTCTTCTTGAAATGAAGCCTGGATGATGTTTTTTAATTTTTAAAATTTTTTTGCGTTTATTTTTGAATTTTCTAACTCGGGTCGGGTTCGAACGGATAGGAATGAAATTTTTTTCGTTCTCTATTTTTCACCTGTCTTGACCCGTTTCGTCTTGAAATGAAGCCTGGATGATGTTTTTTAATTTTTAAAATTTTTTTGCTTTTATTTTTGAATTTTCTAACTCAGGTCGGGTTCGGACGGATCGGAATGAAATTTTTTTTGTTCTGTATTTTTCGGCCTGTCCTTACCTGTTTCTTCTTGAAATGTAGCCTGGATGATGTGTTTTAATTTTTAGAATTTTTTTGCATTTATTTTTGAATTTTCTAACTCGGGTCTGGTTCGAACGGATCGGAATTAAATTTTTTTTGTTCTCTATCTTTCGGCCTGTCCTCACCCGTTTCTTCTTGAAATGAAGCCTGGATGATGTTTTTTAATTTTTAAAATTTTTTTGCAATTATTATTGAATTTTCTAACTCGGGTCGGGTTTGTACGGATAGGAATGAAATTTTTTTTGTTCTCTATTTGTCGGCCTGTCCTGACTCGTTTCTTCTTGTAATGAAGCGTGGATGATGTTTTTTAATTTTTAGAATTTTTTTGCGTTTATTTTAGAATTTTCTAACTCGGGTCGGGTTCGATCGGATAGGAATGAAATTTTTTTTGTTCTCTATTTTTCGGCCTGTCCTGACTCGTTTCTTCTTGAAATGAAGCCTGGATGATGTTTTTTAAGTTTTAGAATTTTTTTGCATTTATTTTTGAATTTTCTAACCCGGGTCGGGTTCGAACGGTTAGGAAGGAAAATTTTTTTCTTCTCTATTTTTCGGCCTGTCCTGACCCGTTTCTTCTTGAAATGAAGCCTGGATGATGTTTTTTAATTTTTAAATTTTTTTGCATTTATTTTTGAATTTTCTAACTCGGATCGGGTTTGAACGGATAGGAATGCAATTTTTTTTGTTCTCTATTTTTCGGCCTATCCTGACACGTTTCGTCTCGAAATGAAGCCTGGATGATGTTTTTTGATTTTTAAAATTTTTTTGCATTTATTTTTGAATTCTCTAACTCAGGTCGGGTTCGTACGGATAGGAATGAAATTTTTTTTATTCTCTATTTTTCGGCCTGTCCTGACCCGTTTCTTCTTGAAATGAAGCCTGGATGATGTTTTTTAATTTTTAAAATTTTTTTGCATTTATTTTTTAATTTTCTAACTCGGGTCGGGTTCGATCGGATAGGAATGAAATTTTTTTTGTTCTCTATTTTTCGGCCTGTCTTGACCTGTTTCATCTTGAAATCGAGCCTGGATTATGTTTTTTAATTTTTAAAATTTTTTTGCTTTTATTTTTGAATTTTCTAACTCGGGTCGGGTTCGAACGGATAGGAATGAAATTTTTTTTGTTCTCTATTTTTCGTCATGTCCTGACCCTTTCGTCTTGAAATGAAGTCTGGATGAGGCTTTTTAATTTTCAGAATTTTTTTGCATTTATTTTTGAATTTTCTAACTTGGGTCTGGTTCGAACGGATAGGAAGAAAATTTTTTTTCTTCTCTATTTTTCGGCCTTTCCTAACCCGTTGCTTCTTGAAATGAAGCCTGGATGATGTTTTTTAATTTTTAAAATTTTTTTGCGTTTATTTTCGAATTTTCTAACTCGGGTCGGGTTCGAACGGATAGGAATGAAATTTTTTTCGTTCTCTACTTTTCGGCCTGTCTTGACCCGTTTCATCTTGAAATGAAGCCTGGATGATGTTTTTTAATTTTTAAAATTTTTTTGCTTTTATTTTTGAATTTTCTAACTCAGGTCGGGTTCGGACGGATCGGAATGAAATTTTTTTTGTTCTGTATTTTTCGGCCTGTCCTTACCTGTTTCTTCTTGAAATGTAGCCTGGATGATGTGTTTTAATTTTTAGAATTTTTTTGCATTTATTTTTGAATTTTCTAACTCGGGTCTGGTTCGAACGGATAGGAAGAAATTTTTTTTGTTCTCTATTTTTCGGCCTTCCTACCCGTCTTCTTGAAATGAAGCCTGGATGATGTTTTTTAATTTTTAAAATTTTTTTGCGTGAATTTTCTTTCGAACGGATCGTTCTCTACTTTTCGGCCTGTCTTGACCCGTTTCATCTTGAAATGAAGCCTGGATGATGTTTTTTAATTTTTAAAATTTTTTTGCTTTTATTTTTGAATTTTCTAACTCAGTCGGGTTCGGACGGATCGGAATGAAATTTTTTTTGTTCTGTATTTTTCTGTCCTTACCTGTTTCTTCTTGACCTGGATGATGTGTTTTAATTTTTAGAATTTTTTTGCATTTATTTTTGAATTTTCTAACTCGGGTCTGGTTCGAACGGATCGGAATTAAATTTTTTTTGTTCTCTATTTTTCGGCCTGTCCTCACCCGTTTCTTCTTGAAATGAAGCCTGGATGATGTTTTTTAATTTTTAAAATTTTTTTGCATTTATTATTGAATTTTCTAACTCGGGTCGGGTTTGTACGGATAGGAATGAAATTTTTTTTGTTCTCTATTTTTCGGCCTGTCCTGACTTGTTTCATCTTGAAATGTAGCCTGGATGATGTGTTTTAATTTTTAGAATTTTTTTGCATTTATTTTTGAATTTTCTAACACGGGTCTAGTTCGAACGGATAGGAAGAAAATTTTTTTTCTTCTCTATTTTTCGGCCTGTCCTGACCCGTTTCTTCATGAAATGAAGCCTGGATGATGTTTGTTAATTTTTAAAATTTTTTTGCGTTTATTTTTGAATTTTCTAACTCGGGTCGGGTTCGATCGGAGAGGAATGAAATTTTTTTTGTTATCTATTTTTCGACTGTCCTGAACCATTTCATCTTGAAATGAAGCCTGGATGAGGTTTTTTAATTTTTAAAATTTTTTTGCTTTTATTTTTGAATTTTCTAACTCGGGTCGCATTTGAACGGATAGGAATGAAATTTTTTTTGTTCTCTATTTTTCGGCATGTCCGGACCCGTTTCGTCTTGAAATGAAGTCTGGATGAGGTTTTTTAATTTTTGAAATTTTTTTGCATTTATTTTGGATTTTTCTAACTCGGGTCGGGTTCGATCGGATAGGAATGAAATTTTTTTTGTTCTCTATTTTTCGGCCTGTCTTGACCTGTTTCATCTTGAAATCGAGCCTGGATTTTGTTTTTTAATTTTTAAAATTTTTTTGCTTTTATTTTTGAATTTTCTAACTCGGGTCGGGTCCAAACGGATAGGAATGAAATTTTTTTTGTTCTCTATTTTTCGTCATGTCCTGACCCGTTTCGGCTTGAAATGAAGTCTGGATGAGGCTTTTTAATTTTCAGAATTTTTTTGCATTTATTTTTGAATTTTCTAACTTGGGTCTAGTTCGAACGGATAGGAAGAAAATTTTTTTTCTTCACTATTTTTCGGCCTGTCTTAAACCGTTTCTTCTTGAAATGAAGCCTGGAATATGTTTTTTAATTTTTAAAATTTTTTTGCGTTTATTTTTGAATTTTCTAACTCGGGTCGGTTACGTACGGATAGGAATGAAATTTTTTTCGTTCTCTATTTTTCGGCCTGTCTTGACTCGTTTCGTTCTTGTAATGAAGCCTGGATGATGTTTTTTAATTTTTAAAATTTTTTTGCTTTTATTTTTGAATTTTCTAACTCAGGTCGGGTTCGGACGGATCGGAATGAAATTTTTTTTGTTCTGTATTTTTCGGCCTGTCCTTACCTGTTTCTTCTTGAAATGTAGCCTGGATGATGTGTTTTAATTTTTAGAATTTTTTTGCATTTATTTTTGAATTTTCTAACTCGGGTCTGGTTCGAACGGATCGGAATTAAATTTTTTTTGTTCTCTATTTTTCGGCCTGTCCTCACCCGTTTCTTCTTGAAATGAAGCCTGGATGATGTTTTTTAATTTTTAAAATTTTTTTGCATTTATTTTTGAATTTTCTAACTCGGGTCGGGTTTGTACGGATAGGAATGAAATTTTTTTTGTTCTCTATTTTTCGGCCTGTCCTCACCCGTTTCTTCTTGAAATCGAGCCTGGATTTTGTTTTTTAATTTTTAAAATTTTTTTGCTTTTATTTTTGAATTTTCTAACTCGGGTCGGGTTCGAACGGATAGGAATGAAATTTTTTTTGTTCTCTATTTTTCGTCATGTCCTGACCCTTTCGTGTTGAAATGAAGTCTGGATGAGGCTTTTTAATTTTCAGAATTTTTTTGCATTTATTTTTGAATTTTCTAACTTGGGTCTGGTTCGAACGGATAGGAAGAAAATTTTTTTTCTTCTCTATTTTTCGGCCTTTCCTAACCCGTTGCTTCTTGAAATGAAGCCTGGATGATGTTTTTTAATTTTTAAAATTTTTTTGCGTTTATTTTCGAATTTTCTAACTCGGGTCGGGTTCGAACGGATAGGAATGAAATTTTTTTCGTTCTCTACTTTTCGGCCTGTCTTGACCCGTTTCATCTTGAAATGAAGCCTGGATGATGTTTTTTAATTTTTAAAATTTTTTTGCTTTTATTTTTGAATTTTCTAACTCAGGTCGGGTTCGGACGGATCGGAATGAAATTTTTTTTGTTCTGTATTTTTCGGCCTGTCCTTACCTGTTTCTTCTTGAAATGTAGCCTGGATGATGTGTTTTAATTTTTAGAATTTTTTTGCATTTATTTTTGAATTTTCTAACTCGGGTCTGGTTCGAACGGATCGGAATTAAATTTTTTTTGTTCTCTATTTTTCGACCTGTCCTCACCCGTTTCTTCTTGAAATGAAGCCTGGATGATGTTTTTTAATTTTTAAAATTTTTTTGCATTTATTATTGAATTTTCTAACTCGGGTCGGGTTTGTACGGATAGGAATGAAATTTTTTTTGTTCTCTATTTTTCGGCCTGTCCTGACTTGTTTCATCTTGAAATGTAGCCTGGATGATGTGTTTTAATTTTTAGAATTTTTTTGCATTTATTTTTGAATTTTCTAACTCGGGTCTAGTTCGAACGGATAGGAAGAAAATTTTTTTTCTTCTCTATTTTTCGGCCTATCCTGACCCGTTTCTTCATGAAATGAAGCCTGGATGATGTTTGTTAATTTTTAAAATTTTTTTGCGTTTATTTTTGAATTTTCTAACTCGGGTCGGGTTCGATCGGAGAGGAATGAAATTTTTTTTGTTATCTATTTTTCGACTGTCCTGAACCGTTTCATCTTGAAATGAAGCCTGGATGAAGGTTTTTTAATTTTTAAAATTTTTTTGCTTTTATTTTTAATTTTTCTAACCGGGTCGCATTCGAATTGAACTAATAGGAATGAAATTTTTTTTGTTCATTTGAACTATCGGATAGGAATGAAATTTTTTTTGTTCTCTATTTTTCGGCATGTCCGGACCCGTTTCGTCTTGAAATGAAGTCTGGATGAGGTTTTTTAATTTTTGAAATTTTTTTGCATTTATTTTGGATTTTTCTAACTCGGGTCGGGTTCGATCGGATAGGAATGAAATTTTTTTTGTTCTCTATTTTTCGGCCTGTCTTGACCTGTTTCATCTTGAAATCGAGCCTGGATTTTGTTTTTTAATTTTTAAAATTTTTTTGCTTTTATTTTTGAATTTTCTAACTCGGGTCGGGTCCAAACGGATAGGAATGAAATTTTTTTTGTTCTCTATTTTTCGTCATGTCCTGACCCGTTTCGGCTTGAAATGAAGTCTGGATGAGGCTTTTTAATTTTCAGAATTTTTTTGCATTTATTTTTGAATTTTCTAACTTGGGTCTAGTTCGAACGGATAGGAAGAAAATTTTTTTTCTTCACTATTTTTCGGCCTGTCCTAAACCGTTTCTTCTTGAAATGAAGCCTGGATGATGTTTTTTAATTTTTAAAATTTTTTTGCGTTTATTTTTGAATTTTCTAACTCGGGTCGGTTACGTACGGTCTTGACCCGTTTCCTCTTGAAATGAAGCCTGGATGATGTTTTTTAATTTTTAAAATTTTTTTGCATTTATTATTGAATTTTCTAACTCGGGTCGGGTTTGTACGGATAGGAATGAAATTTTTTTTGTTCTCTATTTTTCGGCCTGTCCTGACTCGTTTCTTCTTGTAATGAAGCGTGGATGATGTTTTTTAATTTTTAGAATTTTTTTGCGTTTATTTTAGAATTTTCTAACTCGGGTCGGGTTCGAATGGATAGGAAGGAAATTTTTTCTCTTGTCTATTTTTCGGCCTTTCCCGACACGTTTCTTCTTGAAATGAAGTCTGGATGATATTTTTTAATTTTTAAAATTTTTTTGAATTTATTTTTGAATTTTCTAACTCGGGTCGGGTTCGAACGGATAGGAATGAATTTTTTTTTGTTCTCTATTTTTCGGCCTGTCCTCACCCGTTTCCTCTTGAAATGAAGCCTGTATGATATTTTTTAATTTTTAAAATTTTTTTACATTTATTTTTAAATTTTCTAACTCGGGTCGGGTTTGTACGGATAAGAATGAAATTTTTTTTGTTCTCTATTTTTTGGCCTGTCCTGACTCGTTTCTTCTTGAAATGAAGCCTGGAAGATGTTTTTTAATTTTTAAAATTTTTTTGCATTTATTTTTGAATTTTCTAACGCGGGTCGGGTTCGATCGGATAGGAATGAAATTTTTTTTGTTCTCTATTTTTCAGCCTGTCCTGATCTTTTTCTTCTTGAAATGAAGCCTGGATGATGTTTTTTAATTTTTAGAATTTTTTTGCATTTATTTTTGAATTTTCTAACCCGGGTCGGGTTCGAACGGTTAGGAAGGAAAATTTTTTTCTTCTCTATTTTTCGGCCAGTCCTGACCCGTTTCTTCTTGAAATGAAGCCTGGATGATGTTTTTTAATTTTTAAAATTTTTTTGCATTTATTTTTGAATTTTCTAACTCGGATCGGGTTTGAACGGATAGGAATGCAATTTTTTTTGTTCTCTATTTTTCGGCCTATCCTGACACGTTTCGTCTCGAAATGAAGCCTGGATGATGTTTTTTTATTTTGAAAATTTTTTTGCATTTATTTATGAATTTTCTTACTCGGGTCGGGTTCGAACGAATCGGAATGAAATTTTTTTTATTCTCAATTTTTCGGACTGTCCTGACCTTTTTCTTCTTGAAATGAAGCCTGGATGATGTTTTTTAATTTTTAGAATTTTTTTGCATTTATTTATGAATTTTCTAACTCGGGTCGGGTTCGAACAGATCGGAATGAAATTTTTTTTGTTCTCTATTTTTCGGCCTGTCCTGTCCTGTTTCTTCTTGAAATGAAGCCTGGATGATTTTTTTTAATTGTTAGAATTTTTTTGCATTTATTTTTGAATTTTCTAACTCGGGTCGGGTTTGAACGGATAGGAATGCAATTTTTTTTGGTCTCTATTTTTCGGCCTATCCTGACCCGTTTCGTCTTGAAATGAAGCCTGGATGATGTTTTTTGATTTTTAAAATTTTTTTGCATTTATTTTTGAATTCTCTAACTCAGGTCGGGTTCGTACGGATAGGAATGAAATTTTTTTTATTCTCTATTTTTCGCCTGTCCTGACCCGTTTCTTCTTGAAATGAAGCCTGGATGATGTTTTTTAATTTTTAAAATTTTTTTGCATTTATTTTTTAATTTTCTAACTCGGGTCGGGTTCGATCGGATAGGAATGAAATTTTTTTTGTTCTCTATTTTTCGGCCTGTCTTGACCTGTTTCATCTTGAAATCGAGCCTGGATTATGTTTTTTAATTTTTAAAATTTTTTTGCTTTTATTTTTGAATTTTCTAACTCGGGTCGGGTTCGAACGGATAGGAATGAAATTTTTTTGTTCTCTATTTTTCGTCATGTCCTGACCCGTTTCGTCTTGAAATGAAGTCTGGATGAGGCTTTTTAATTTTCAGAATTTTTTTGCATTTATTTTTGAATTTTCTAACTTGGGTCTGGTTCGAACGGATAGGAAGAAAATTTTTTTTCTTCTCTATTTTTCGGCCTTTCCTAACCCGTTTCTTCTTGAAATGAAGCCTGGATGATGTTTTTTAATTTTTAAAATTTTTTTGCGTTTATTTTCGAATTTTCTAACTCGGGTCGGGTTCGAACGGATAGGAATGAAATTTTTTTCGTTCTCTACTTTTCGGCCTGTCTTGACCCGTTTCATCTTGAAATGAAGCCTGGATGATGTTTTTTAATTTTTAAAATTTTTTTGCTTTTTATTTTTGAATTTTCTAACTCAGGTCGGGTTCGGACGGAATCGGAATGAAATTTTTTTTGTTCTGTATTTTTTCGGCCTGTCCTTACCTGTTTCTTCTTGAAATATAGCCTGGATGATGTGTTTTAATTTTTAGAATTTTTTTGCATTTATTTCTGAATTTTCTAACTCGGGTCTGGTTCGAACGGATCGGAATTAAATTTTTTTTGTTCTCTATTTTTCGGCCTGTCCTCACCCGTTTCGTCTTGAAATGAAGTCTGGATGAGGTTTTTTAATTTTTAAATTTTTTTGCATTTATTTTGAATTTTCTAACTCGGGTCGGGTTCGTACGGATAGGAATGAAATTTTTTTTGTTCTCTATTTTTCGGCCTGTCTTGACCTGTTTCATCTTGAAATCGAGCCTGGATTTTGTTTTTTAATTTTTAAAATTTTTTTGCTTTTATTTTTGAATTTTCTAACTCGGGTCGGGTCCGAACGGATAGGAATGAAATTTTTTTTGTTCTCTATTTTTCGACATGTCCTGACCCGTTTCGTCTTGAAATGAAGTCTGGATGAGGCTTTTTAATTTTCAGAATTTTTTTGCATTTATTTTTGAATTTTCTAACTTGGGTCTAGTTCGAACGAATAGGAAGAAAATTTTTTTTCTTCACTATTTTTCGGCCTGTCCTAAACCGTTTCTTCTTGAAATGAAGCCTGGATGATGTTTTTTAATTTTTAAAATTTTTTTGCGTTTATTTTTGAATTTTCTAACTCGGGTCGGGTTCGAACGGATAGGAATGAAATTTTTTTCGTTCTCTATTTTTCACCTGTCTTGACCCGTTTCGTCTTGAAATGAAGCCTGGATGATGTTTTTTAATTTTTAAAATTTTTTTGCTTTTATTTTTGAATTTTCTAACTCAGGTCGGGTTCGGACGGATCGGAATGAAATTTTTTTTGTTCTGTATTTTTCGGCCTGTCCTTACCTGTTTCTTCTTGAAATGTAGCCTGGATGATGTGTTTTAATTTTTAGAATTTTTTTGCATTTATTTTTGAATTTTCTAACTCGGGTCTGGTTCGAACGGATCGGAATTAAATTTTTTTTGTTCTCTATCTTTCGGCCTGTCCTCACCCGTTTCTTCTTGAAATGAAGCCTGGATGATGTTTTTTAATTTTTAAAATTTTTTTGCAATTATTATTGAATTTTCTAACTCGGGTCGGGTTTGTACGGATAGGAATGAAATTTTTTTTGTTCTCTATTTGTCGGCCTGTCCTGACTCGTTTCTTCTTGTAATGAAGCGTGGATGATGTTTTTTAATTTTTAGAATTTTTTTGCGTTTATTTTAGAATTTTCTAACTCGGGTCGGGTTCGATCGGATAGGAATGAAATTTTTTTTGTTCTCTATTTTTCGGCCTGTCCTGACTCGTTTCTTCTTGAAATGAAGCCTGGATGATGTTTTTTAAGTTTTAGAATTTTTTTGCATTTATTTTTGAATTTTCTAACCCGGGTCGGGTTCGAACGGTTAGGAAGGAAAATTTTTTTCTTCTCTATTTTTCGGCCTGTCCTGACCCGTTTCTTCTTGAAATGAAGCCTGGATGATGTTTTTTAATTTTTAAAATTTTTTTGCATTTATTTTTGAATTTTCTAACTCGGATCGGGTTTGAACGGATAGGAATGCAATTTTTTTTGTTCTCTATTTTTCGGCCTATCCTGACACGTTTCGTCTCGAAATGAAGCCTGGATGATATTTTTTTATTTTGAAAATTTTTTTGCATTTATTTATGAATTTTCTTACTCGGGTCGGGTTCGAACGAATCGGAATGAAATTTTTTTTATTCTCAATTTTTCGGACTGTCCTGACCTTTTTCTTCTTGAAATGAAGCCTGGATGATGTTTTTTAATTTTTAGAATTTTTTTGCATTTATTTATGAATTTTCTAACTCGGGTCGGGTTCGAACAGATCGGAATGAAATTTTTTTTGTTCTCTATTTTTCGGCCAGTCCTGTCCTGTTTTTTCTTGAAATGAAGCCTGGATGATTTTTTTTAATTGTTAGAATTTTTTTGCATTTATTTTTGAATTTTCTAACTCGGGTCGGGTTTGAACGGATAGGAATGCAATTTTTTTTGGTCTCTATTTTTCGGCCTATCCTGACCCGTTTCGTCTTGAAATGAAGCCTGGATGATGTTTTTTGATTTTTAAAATTTTTTTGCATTTATTTTTGAATTCTCTAACTCAGGTCGGGTTCGTACGGATAGGAATGAAATTTTTTTTATTCTCTATTTTTCGGCCTGTCCTGACCCGTTTCTTCTTGAAATGAAGCCTGGATGATGTTTTTTAATTTTTTAAATTTTTTTGCATTTATTTTTTAATTTTCTAACTCGGGTCGGGTTCGATCGGATAGGAATGAAATTTTTTTTGTTCTCTATTTTTCGGCCTGTCTTGACCTGTTTCATCTTGAAATCGAGCCTGGATTATGTTTTTTAATTTTTAAAATTTTTTTGCTTTTATTTTTGAATTTTCTAACTCGGGTCGGGTTCGAACGGATAGGAATGAAATTTTTTTTGTTCTCTATTTTTCGTCATGTCCTGACCCATTTCGTCTTGAAATGAAGTCTGGATGAGGCTTTTTAATTTTCAGAATTTTTTTGCATTTATTTTTGAATTTTCTAACTTGGGTCTGGTTCGAACGGATAGGAAGAAATTTTTTTTTTCTTCTCTATTTTTCGGCCTTTCCTAACCCGTTGCTTCTTGAAATGAAGCCTGGATGATGTTTTTTAATTTTTAAAATTTTTTTGCGTTTATTTTCGAATTTTCTAACTCGGGTCGGGTTCGAACGGATAGGAATGAAATTTTTTTCGTTCTCTACTTTTCGGCCTGTCTTGACCCGTTTCATCTTGAAATGAAGCCTGGATGATGTTTTTTAATTTTTAAAATTTTTTTGCTTTTATTTTTGAATTTTCTAACTCAGGTCGGGTTCGGACGGATCGGAATGAAATTTTTTTTGTTCTGTATTTTTCGGCCTGTCCTTACCTGTTTCTTCTTGAAATGTAGCCTGGATGATGTGTTTTAATTTTTAGAATTTTTTTGCATTTATTTTTGAATTTTCTAACTCGGGTCTGGTTCGAACGGATCGGAATTAAATTTTTTTTGTTCTCTATTTTTCGGCCTGTCCTCACCCGTTTCTTCTTGAAATGAAGCCTGGATGATGTTTTTTAATTTTTAAAATTTTTTTGCATTTATTATTGAATTTTCTAACTCGGGTCGGGTTTGTACGGATAGGAATGAAATTTTTTTTGTTCTCTATTTTTCGGCCTGTCCTGACTTGTTTCATCTTGAAATGTAGCCTGGATGATGTGTTTTAATTTTTAGAATTTTTTTGCATTTATTTTTGAATTTTCTAACACGGGTCTAGTTCGAACGGATAGGAAGAAAATTTTTTTTCTTCTCTATTTTTCGGCCTGTCCTGACCCGTTTCTTCTTGAAATGAAGCCTGGA
>NW_022154902.1:0-15000 GCF_001633185.2 Quercus lobata
TTCCTGTAATAGCCAGTCAAAACCAAAAATCCCTTCAATGCCTTAATAGAAGTAGGAGTTGGCCAAGCCATCATTGTTGCAATCTTCTTGGGATCAGCACTAACTCCCTAACCTAAAATGATGTGCCCAAGAGATTCCACCTCTGTACAGCCAAAGACACACTTGCTTCTCTTAGTATATAATTGATGATGCAACAATAGCTCCAATACAGTCCTAAGATGAGAAAGATGAAGTTCCATTGTAGGACTGAAAACCAAGATGTCATCAAAGAAGACTAGCACAAATTTCCTCAAATAAGGCCTGAAAACATCATTCATCAAGGACTGGAAAGTAGATGGGGCATTAGTCAAACCAAATGGCATGACTAAAAACTCATAGTGACCATCCTGTGTCCTAAAAGCAGTCTTTGGAATATCCTCTTCCTTCATATGAATCTGATGGTAACCAGATCTTAAATAAAGTTTAGAAAAAATGGTGGAACCAACTAGCTCATCCAATAACTCATCAACTACTGATATAGGGAACTTGTCCTTAATTGTAGCCTGGTTCAAAGCTCTATAGTCAATGCACATTCTCCAAGAGCCATCTGCCTTCCTTACCAACAAAACTGGAGAAGAGAAAGGGCTTTGGCTAGGCCTGATAGAACCAGCAACCAACAAATCAATGACTATCTTCTCAATCTCAGTTTTTTGGAAATGGGGATATCTATAAGGCCTTTGACAGATTAGGTCAGTCCTTTCTTTTAAGAGAATTTGGCACTCATGACCTCTACAAGGAGGCAAACCAGATGGTGTATCAAACACTAAAGCAAACTTATTCAATAGTTTCTCAATCAAAGGATCACATTGTTGCTGAGGTGAAGTAGTACCAGAACCCAGTGACACAATTTGGAGACAAATACCCTTCCTGACAGGTCTTTTAAAGAAATGATCACTCTTTTGAAGAGTTAAATTAGTGGGGTGCATGCCAAACAATGTAACAGATTTACCAAAATGCTGAAATTGCATAGACATAGTTAAGAAGTCCCACTGAATCAGACCCAAAGTTCTAAGCCATTGGGTTCCAAGAACCAACTCACAATCACCTAGTGGTAAAACATTCAAATCCACTGCAAAATTGTAACCTTGCATGACAACCTTAACATCTAAAGAAGCACCCTTGGTCATGATGGTATCACCATTAGCCACTTTAACCTCAAAGGAGACAGTAGGATCAACTGGCAAGTGTAACCTAGAGAGTATGGCAGCATCTAAAAAATTATGAGTGCTTCTAGTGTCAATTAAAATAACAATCCAGTGACCATTAATTCTACCCTTAATTCTCATTGTACTTGGGGAGGGGCTTCCTAAGAGAGCATAAAGAGTAATATTTGCTTCAAACCTTTTAGGTTCAGACTCATCAACTCTAGAATGTAACAAGTGCATGTCAGAATCATGGGACAGGGGCACATCAAAGGCATCAAGCTCTACTAATTCTACATTAGAACTGGTCCATTGAAATGGATAAAGCCCTTCTAATAAAAAGAGTTTAGCAGACTTACAATGATGCCCAGCCTGAAACTTCTCATCACAATTAAAGCAAGGGCCTTTCTTCCTTCTCTCTTCCATTTGTGCAAGAGACAACCTCTGTAGTGGAAGCTTAAACTTTGAGTCCATCTTTACATCAGGTCTTGGTCCAAGAATTGAAGGCTTGGAGGACTCCAATGAAAAAGATTTCTGAAACTTCCTACTGCTCATCAAGTACTCCTCCTGAATCTTTGCCAACCCAAAAGCTTCATTTCGATTCTTTGGCTTAAGCATTTTCACAGGCAATCTCACCTCATCTTTAAGACCACTAAGAAAACAACTCAACTTGTGGCTATCAGACAAGCCCCTAATTCTATTTGATAAAGCTTCAAACTGTCCCTTATAAACCACAACACTAGTAGTCTACCTCAATCGTGTAAGGGATTCCATTGGGTCTTCATATGCTAAGTTTCCAAATCTTGTCAACAATGAATCCACAAAACCCTCCCAACTGGCAAACATCCCTGTTTCATCACTATCTTGAAACCACACAAAAGCATCACCATCCATGTGGAAAGAAGCCATTAACAACCTCTCTTTGAATGGGGTCTAGTAGAAATCAAAGTACTGGTGGGCCTTGTATACCCAAGATGCTGGATCCTCCTCTCTAAATCGCAAAAAATCCAGTTTCATGCTCTTTGAGAGGTTTGAGTGTGGTAACATAACAACTCGTGACATTTGGGAATTGGGGGATCGAGACGGGGATTTAGGAGGTATAGGATGTTGTTGTCACTTTTCTTCGGCCTCAATGAGCTTTTGCTGACCAATACTGATGGCGTTCAACTGCTGTGTATGAGCATTCAATTGTTGGGAAATTCTTGCAAAGAATGGGCATGGCGGTCAGTATTAACTTTGAGATTAGAGATAGATTCATTGATGTAGGATGAAGAACGGGTTTCGGTCATGGTGCAGGAAAGAGGGCTCTGATACCAAATGTTAAATGTTTGGTTGATCAGAAAATCAAAGAAAAGGAAATGAGTAAATGGATGAATCGGAAAAGAATTGAGGGTGGGAAGTGTGGGTTGTTTCTTCGAGGGTAACTGCCTCCAGAGAAAGAGAGATTAAGAAAGCTCAGAGAGGAGAAAGTTTGGTTAATTCCTTTTAATGCCCTTTATTATTCAATCATGTAGCTTATATACGACCCCTATCAGCCACACCTCACCTAACTGACTCAACAGCCTCACTAACTAACTAATTGCTTTATTAACTACACTAACTAACTAATTGCTTTATTAACTAACTCCCACATTACTAATGCTAATACAATACTAATGCAAATACAATACTAATGCAATACATCATACAGTGATCATACAATGCATATAGTGTTGATACAATGAGTACAGCTAGCTAGTATCTTAACATACTCATCCTAAGGCAAATTAGGGTTCCAACATGTTTTTAGTAAAAACAATAGATTGTTATGCACAAGATAACATATTCAAAGACTAAAAACAAAAAAGAATATAAAGAAAACAAGAATCGAGTAGAAGAGTGTGGATCATGGGAAAGATTCACATCTCCTCCTCATTTCACTTAATAATGATGTTATTTTGACCGGCCCGTTGGCTAAAATCAACTACTGCAGCTCTGTGTGGGAGGATGAGTCAAACAATTCTATTAGGGTGGTTGAATAACCCCAGAAAAGGTGTGCTAGTAAGCTTGGACCAACTATAAGTTTGAACACAAGTGAGCAAAAGATTATCTTCTAACCAAATATGGCTGAAAATCAACCTAATCCCTAGCCTTTTCTGTCATCTTAGACTAAAACTCTTAGTTTAGATATTCTGAAATGATTTTAACATGGTGTCTGAACCTTTGGTTGATAAAAGTGGGGGTATTCTTAAGGGAAATAAGGATCTAGGGTTTGATGGGACGTTTAGGCAGCCAAATGAACATGTCGGTTGCCCTAGAATCTCGCCAAAATGAAAATTAAATGATTTTTGGCTTTCTATCTAGAAGTTGTGTACGTCATAGATTGGGCGCATATGCATCATATTCCTGATGTATGCACCTTTTGAAAGCCTTAGCCAAATTATGTCAAAAATGGGCTTTTAGGCTTGGTTTTTTGTTCATATTTGGGCTTGGACTTGCACTCTATTAGGCCACTTTTAAGGTTTGTATCCTCATTGGACTCCAAACACGATGCTGATCATTTTGTTAGCGAAAGATTGTCTCATCGTTGGGACCAGGGGATTTGAGTATAGGTTAAAATGAAATGGGGTGTTTACAGTTGCCCCTCTTTTGGCGTTGTTGTGCACGGCGATGTCGAAAGACTATATAGATGATCCAGTAGTTCCAACCGATACCCGCGCCCCACCCTTGAACACTTCTCTCAAACAAAACATACAATGAGGGAGCTAATTAAACGACATGGTCGTGTCGCTCATCAACCTCTAGGGACAAGTTCCCCAAAGAAGGTGGTCTCAAAGTCCTGGGCTTCAAGACCAAGGCTGATTGTCTTCTACTGAAATAACAACCAAATGCAAACAGGGCCAGCAAGATGCTTGAGAGAAAATTGTATATTTAGAGTTGACTTGCTCTTGTAACAACTCAAGGAAAAGCATTAGCCACATCTTACCGGGCCGGTTCTGATACTATATGTAACGATCCAAGGAAAAGCTGCCACATCTGCACTATACCTCAAAAGGACTAGTCACAATTGAGACTCCTTGTAATTGTTAATAAAGTCCAGTATATGCCTGATGTGGGACTTATCACACACTCATACACATCACATAATCAATCAAATTGGGGCATCACAATCCATATGTAACAACTCAAGGAAAAACGCTAGTCATATCTGCGCTAGCCATATCTGCGCTATACCTTAAAAGGACTAGTCACAATTGAAACTTCTTATAATTGTTAATAAAGTCTAGTTGAACCCAGTATATGCCCAATGTAGGACTCATCACACACCCACACACATCACATAATCAATCAAATTGGAGCATCACAATCTCCCTCCACTTAAATCCCTAACGTCCTCGTTAGGGCCCAATTTGTGGTGTAGTGTCTCTGAATCCACACGAGATTACCAAGCCGACTTTGATACCATATGTAACAACCCAAGGAAAAGCGCTAGCCACATCTGCACTATACCTTAAAAGGACCAGTCACAATTGAGGCTCCTTGTAATTGTTAATAAAATCCAGTTCAACTTATTATATGTCCGATGTGGAACTCATCACACACCCACACACATCACGCAATCAATCAAATTGGAGCATCATAGCTCTAAAGTAGAATCAATGAGATTGATGACAACATAGACTTGAAAAGATATTTTCTGCAGGAGTCATTAGATCAGTGGGATCGCATGATAAATGGTGCATAAAAAAAATGGAATTGATTGGATAATGATATGATGCATAAAGCACACGGATGCATGGACAAAATGCATGAGATGTAGACCAAGAGACGCAGAGGAAAACTGAGCCAGTTGTCGTATGTAATGTAGAGATTTATTGAGTGCGTTCTCGTGATGATGAGAGACTTCCCTTCTGAAAGGGAGTTTGCTAACAGACTAAGGATGCATGAAGCATGTAAGCAAATGTGACAAGCATTAACACGAGATTTAAGATATCTGTAAAGCCGACAAAAGACAACGATGCATGAAATGCAGGGGCACATACGAGGGATGTGAGAAATGGTACATGTGAAAGAGAATGCATGAGCAAAATATTAGAAGCATGTATGAGAGATGCACATGTAGCATGCATGGGAGAGCTATAGGTTTATGAAAACCTTTTATTTTTTGATTGAAAACATGGGAGTTTTTTGTTCCGGAAGATTGGGTTGAAACTTTTCTTTTTGAGAATAAACATAGGAAAAAAAAAAACTTTTTTTTTTAAAAGAAAAAGGATTTTGATCCCCAATGAAGCGGAAATAATCAAAAATTCTAGGTTTGATCCCCAATGAAGTCATGAAAAGTGTACGAGCAAGTTAAATTTTAGAAAGTATTTTGGGAAGATCTCTAAACCTCAACAAGAGTATATTTAAATATCATTTTTTATAAGGATTCTAAAAATGGTGTTTTTGTGCTTGAATCGAGAGTGAAGAGCAAGGATTAAAATGAGCAACAAAGATAGAGGAATTTTGTGGAAAACCCCATGAATGAGGGGTGAAAAACCACAGCGGGATTAAGGATTTCATCTCTTTATCCCTGCAAAGATATTGTATTCCATTTTAGAAACCGAAATTACATTCTTTCTGTTGCACATCTAGTGTTTTTTGTATTCATCTTTCTCTTTCTATCATTTTCTACCTCATTGTTCTGTTTTTTGTGATACCTAGGATGCTTAGTATACTTTTCCCTTTTATAGTACGAGGTTGTTTTCTGGTATACAAGGATAGCTGGTGAATTCCTATTAGTACTTTCAAACCCTAAGGGCAGCTAGCCCGCAGTACTTATTTTCTTGCTAATGGAGTGAGAAAAATCTGTTGCATGGAGTGTGCTGGGAGGACAACGTTGGGTGGTATGAAGAGAGAGAGAGAGAAGATTGTGAGCCTTGTCACTTGCTTTGTCCTAAGAGGGAGCTACAATTGTCCTGCTATGCTGTCCAAGCAATGTTCTACCCATGAGGAGGCTGATGCAACACCAAACTAGGCAAAGATCAGTACCTCTCTCATGTTAGTGCTCGGTGACCAGTATAGTGTATCAGGCTGTGTCCTCTTTCCTTTCAGATCCTTACAGCTATGGAGTTCACGCTGTTGAAATGCTAAAGGCATAGCTCTCCTCACCCAAACTCACTGCTTCCGTAGCTCGATGGCACTCACGTGTAAGGCTAGGATGTAATCTTCACAGACAAACCTTTACACTTATCGTTCTAGGCTTGGTGACTGTACATGGCTTAAAAGAGATTTGATTAATTAAGAGATATTTAATTAACTTTTATGTTACCATTTAAATTCAAATCAAACATCTTAACTACAATAAAGCTTACTTAAATACCTTTCTTATGTTTGAATAGTTAACCAATTTCCAAAAGGGATTGGATATCAATTGACTATTGATTTTAAGTTTTAGAAAGTATGTGTCTTTTAAGAATTAAAAAGGTTTCCTTATTTATCCCTAACACTTTCAGTTGCCTAATTAGATTCAAATCAGAATTACAGAGTGGATGAGGGAGAAGAGAGAGAGAGAGTGTATTAGGTTTTGGTATGAGAAATGAAAGAAAAAAAGTATTTTGAATATTTTCATTTATTACATGAGACACAAAAGGAAACAAATAGGATAGCAAGTATATATAGTTAATGCAGATAAAATAGATAAGGAAAGATAATAAATATGACATTTAAGGCAAATAAAACAAAATAGGAATGAAATCTGTTTTCTACTCAGATTGGTGTACAAAAAATTATTAGGTACTCCCGGAGTACCATAAATGTGTACTCCCTCCTCTCACATGAATGGTGGGTCCCACCATGAATTTAATTAGAGAGACCCACCATTTATGTGAGAGAAGGGAGTACGTATTTATGGTACTCCGGAAGTACACAATAATTTCCCTTGGTGTACGCCATAAGAAGAGTGCGTACACATCCTTCTACTAACGTATGCATCTGGGCTTTAAGCTAGATGAACAAAACATGAAACCTAGCCATTCAAAGGATGCATATGCACGAACATGGATGTGAACAAATCTTACCAAACGCATACACACCCTAAAGCAAATTAGGGTTCCAACATGTTTTTAGCAAAAACAAAACAAATAAATAAATAAAAAAGGCACAAAGCAAATTATTCTGCACAAGATAACATATTGAAAGACTAAAAAAAAGAAAGAACATAAATGAAACAAGAATCAAGGAGAAGAGTGTGCATCATAGGAAATATCCACATCTTCTTGTAGCACTTATAGTGATGTTATTTTGACCGGCCCCTCGACTCAAATCAACTACCGCAACTGTGTGTGTGGGAGGATGAGTTGAACGATTTGATTAGGGTGGCTGAATAACCCTAAAAAATGTGTGCTAGCAAGATTGGACCAACTAGAAGTTTGATCACAAGTGAGCAAGAGATTATTTTCTAACTAAAGATGGCTGAAAATCAACCTAATCCTCACCCTTTTCTGCTCTCCTAGCCAAAAACTCTTAGTTTAGATATGTTGAGGGGATTTTGAGAGAGTTTCGGTAGGCAAAAAGTATTTAACCCTTTGGTTGATGAAAGCGGGAGTATTTATAGGGGAAATGAGGGTCTAGGGTTTGATGGGACGTTTGGGCAGCCAGTTGATCAAGTTGGTTGATCTAGAATCTCACCAAAATGAAAATGGAGTAATTTTAGGCTTTTTGTCTAGAAGGTGCGTATGCCATAGATTGGGTGCGTACATACACATCTTTTGTAAGCCTCGGCTAAATAGGTCAAAAATGGGTTTTTGGGATTTGGGTTTAGTTTGTGGTTCATAGTTGGGTTTGAGCTTGGACTATATTGGGTCACTTTTAGGGTTTGTATCCTCATTGGACTCAATACACAATTCTGATAATTTTGGTAGGGAAAAATTGTCTCATCATTAGGATCGCCGCCGGGGGGGGGGGGGGGGGGGGGGGGTTGTTTCAGGTATAGTTAGGAACAAAATGGGGTGTCTATAATATCTGGTAAGAAATTCTTGAACATCTTCCATTAAACCAATGTAAATTTTCCCTTATTCAAGATATATGCCAACGAACTGCACAAATTACAATGGCAATTTTCCAACTAAATGCTATTTTTCAGTCATATTGCGGACACTTAACGCTATGATACAAATTGATTTCATCATCAAAGCACTTAAGGATCCAACTACAATTCATTACTCTCTTGGTGATGTACGATTACCTCCTTTACGTGAGAAATATGAACTATACTGTACCTCTTTGTTTTCACACTTTTCAACACGTGATTCACTAAATTGTGAGGCAATTTACAGCACTTTGTTTACGATTTTCCTTCACAAAAAGAATTTTATTGACCTGGGGCCATTTTCTTAAAAATTGAACTAGCGCGAATTGAAGGTTATATAGCTAAGTTTCTTTCTAAGCCATCTTATTATCTAAAACGAAGCAGGGTAACACATTTCAGTACTCTTGTATCAGTAGCTGTCACGCTATAATCAACCTAAGCTAAGAAAATAGAATAAGATACCATTTGTTGGGAGCTTCAGAATGCTTGAACCAATTAGGATGTGTGTTGAAACTAAAAGGCAGAGTGATTCTCTGCATCAAGGTAAGCTGCATTCTGTCAATCAAAGTAGCTCTCAGCATCAGGGAAAGGTTCAAGATGAAATCGTGACAAGAGGCATTGATCAAACAGCTGTTGCAGAATCAGAATTGGTAAAGGAAGATCTAATGGTCCTGATTGAATCAATGCCACATAGATTAGGAGGTTAGGGACCTGATTTGGTGATAAACACGTGTGCAAATTAGTTCTGATTCTGTTGTAACAGATTTTCCCTCCAATTAGGGAGTTAGTTATTTTTTCAGTTTTTTTTTTTTTTAGCTTGTATTAGATTGTGTATATATATATAGGAGTAGAGGTAGTGATTATACCCATTAGATAGTATTCTTTTCTCTAATCAATAAAGTCAGTGTTCTATTTAGAGAGAGAGAGAGAGAGTTCTGAATTTTACAGGATGAGATCATACCTGCATTCCTTAAGCAAGCAGGTACAAGTTTTGAGAGCGTCAACAGCGTTGGCTGATGGAATGACCATGAAAGCACACGCCAGTAAACCAACAACTTTCATGAAGTGTAGATGCCTCCATTCTTTGAGAACAATTCTTACTTTGTCAACAAGAAAGTCAAATGTCTGTTTTGTCTTGAAACGGAACCAAATTAGCTAAGGAAAAAGCAGTGGATGTAATGATTAATTAAGGAAATTGTACATTAAGAGACTAAATAAGTACTGGTGTTGGGAGCTACCTCATGTTTAGTTGTACTAGTACCAGATGATGAAGACATCTTTTCAGTCATGCTGGAGAGCAATGTTGAAAATTCTGATCCGAAACAACAAAAGTTCCTATAAGGTCTGATCAATTGGAAATATTTAGACTTTCTGCTAGTGAACCTAATTTTCATTAGAGCTACACCGCGTAAATTTACGACCCTTCGCCTGTGAAACCTTGCATGACTAGTAAGTCCTGATCTGAAATATGCATTACCAATAATTTCGTCACGGTACAAACAGATTGATTGCGCAGCAGCCAGTGCCATACTTCTTTCAGTCCAAATTTGGCCTGAGTACAGTCTACAGATATATAAATATCATCAGCACATAATGTTTTTTTTTTTTTTTAAACTTTTGTTCAGCACATAAAGTAGAAGACCCAGAAAGACATTCTTAAAACACAGTAAATTTCCTTATTAAGGAATCGAATACCCAATATGAGTTGCAAAGACTAGACAATCTATGTGATAATAAGAAACAAGTTGTTAGCAATGCATTAATTTTCTGAAGTGAAGTATTGGTGTAACTAAGAAATTTGAAGAGTTGTAAGGAAAACATACCAAGAGGCGGAGGTGAAACAAGGCAAAGGGGCAAGTGGATTGGTACAGGAGATGACGCTTTTCATTGCAGTTACAGTTTCGTTTGCAATTAGTTTAGAACATAGATTAGATAGATAGAGGATGACACTGACACAGAGACAGAGAGGAAAAGGCGTAGGTAGGCAGTGCATGTGTGGACGCCAGAGAAGTGGGATAAACATCGTGTGGACTAGAAACAGACCCGTATGTTAATTCAATCCATGTCTCTCATATATACTTTTTTTTTTTTTTTTAATTTATCGAATAAAAAGAGTTTATTGACAACGTAAAAAATTTACACAAAAGGGGTTAGTCTCATTTACAATCACATTTTAAAAACTAGAAAAAGACATGAATAGCATTGAGTTCTTAATTTTTTGAACAATTACAATTAATAGAAAGACATTTTTACATGGCTTTGGTCCTAATTACAATCTAAGTAAAAAATTACAAACCTCTTTGTCCTAATTACAATCTACCAACAATAAAAACTACTCTACAAACCTAAGATCTATGGTTCGGGGGCTAGGTTA
This sequence comes from Quercus lobata, assembly GCF_001633185.2. Classification (NCBI taxonomy): domain Eukaryota; kingdom Viridiplantae; phylum Streptophyta; class Magnoliopsida; order Fagales; family Fagaceae; genus Quercus; species Quercus lobata. The sequence goes on from NW_022154902.1 coordinate 10,604, forward strand.
TAGGATGGGAATGTATTAGGCAACCATCCTACCCAGACAAAATCCAGTCTTCTAAACTCTAATGACCATTTAAGTACCCATTAACATAAAGTAACGAGATGCAACATGTGTTTAAATGATAAATCTAAGATTTAGTAAAGAAATAGTCATCATGAATCTATTCTCTTAAAGCAAGAAGTTTTAGGGGAAAAAAAAGTATTCTAGATATGTTTTTTATTTTAGAGAAAATAATAGATTAAGAAAATATTTTAGATCTGTTTTTATTTATGAAAAAATCAATGCATTGTAGTAGAAAAATTCTAGATCTGTTTTTATATAGAAAGAAAAACAGTTTATTGTAGAGAAAGTTCAGATTTGTTTTTATATAGAAAGAAAAAACAGTAGATTTAAGAAGAAAATTCAAATCTGTTTTTATTTAGAAAGAAAAAACAGTAGAAAAAAATCCAGATCTGTTTTTATTTTAGAAAGAAAAACAGTAGATTTAAGAAGACAAATTAGATCTATTTCTATTATGATGAAAAAATAAGGTTTGAAAGAAAAATTCTAGATCTGTTTTTACTTAGAAGAAAGCATGATATTTTAAGAAAGAGTTATAGATTCATGAGGGAGACTTCATATACCATCTTAAATATTATGCATGAATCATGTGATTATCATATGAATACATTAATCACGAAAATATGAAAGCATGACATAAATAAACTTGAACAAGCATGCAAACAAACATGTTAATCATTAGAATACAAAAAGAAAAGAACTTATAGACTAATTACTGACTTGCATGAAGGATTAAACAAAAGGGATTACTTTAGAAGTTAGAGAGAATGGATCTCTCTGGATCTAAAGTATGGTCGCTTAACAGAAAAGAAAGTCTTAAAGCAAAACTTCTAGAATTCCTTTAACATTAAAAGGAGAGGGGTGCTGAATTTTGGGTTTTCTCCACTATTTATAGAGGTGTATCGGCTTAAAAAATAAGCTAGGTGTGAGAGACCACACTTGGCTCTCAACAAAAGAGAAAGCATTAGCACCTCTCTTTTGGGGTTTTGATTATTGTGGAGTTGCCACTTTTTTTTTTACATATTACAAAAAATAATAAAAACTAAAAAAATACAAAATACATGAATAACATCGAGTTCTTATTTATTTGAAAAATTACAATTGATAGAAAGAAACTATACATGGCTTTATTTCCTAGTTATAATCTAGTAAAGGAATTACATGACCTTGTTTCCTAGTTACAATCTACCAACAATAAAAACTACTCTACAAACCTAAGATCTAGGGTTTGGGACACCCATCCTGCCAAGACAAAGTTCGGACTTCTAGACGCTAAATGATCATTAAGTACCTATTAACATACATTGATAAGATGCAACATGTGTTTGAATAATAGATCTAAATTTAAGTCATGAAGTGAGTTTTATGAATCTACTCTCTTTAGAACAAGAGGAAAATAAATAAATAAAAGTATTCTAGATCTATTTTTTATTAGAACATGGAGACTTGTAGAAAAAAATCTAGATCTGTCATTATTATGAAAGAAAAACATGAGATTTAATAGAAAATTTCAAACCTGTTTTTTATTATTGTAGACCACATGAAATTTGATAGAAAAATCTAGATCCATTTTTATTTTGAAAGAAAAGATGAGATTTGATAGAAAAAATTCCAAATCTGTTTTTATTATGATGAAAAACATGAGATTTTGATGAAAGAGTTATAGATTCATAATGGAGACTTCATAAATAATCATGGATGTATATGCAAACAAACATGTGAATTAAGAAAGTATAGAAAAAAGAGGACTTGCAGACTAAGAACTTGCTTGCATGAATTTATTCAATGAGAGGGGATTACTTTAGAGATCAGAGAGATTGAATCTCTCTAAGATCTAAAGTAGCATCACTTAATAGAAAATAAATTTCTAAAGCAGAGCTTCCAGAATTTCTTTAACCTAAGGGGAAGAGGGAGGTCAGGGGTGCTGAATGTTAGGAGGCTGTTATATTTATAGAGGTGTTAGTTGCTTAGAAAATAAGCAAGGGTTGCTTAAAAATTAAGTCAGATCAGCTTAAAAAATAAGCAAAAAAAAAGGAGATTTGGATAAGAGTAAGTTGATTTTTCAAATCTAAACACATTTTAGTATTTTGATTATATCTCTTTACTCAAAATTCGGATTAAGCTGAAATTTCGATAGCTGAAGGGAAATTAGATTTTCTACAACTTTGCTAGATATAGCCTTGTCCGAATTTCAACGTTTACTATGCCAAAAGTGCCCTGGAACGTGAATTTGAAAAATTGCTACTTGATTAGCACGTTTTTGAAGTGTTTTCCAAGTCTAAAGCTGTATTTGGACGAATTTTAGAGTTATTTTCATGATAAACCTCATCCTAAAGTGATAATTAGGATTTTTAAAATAATTATTTTGAATATAATTATCCTAAAAGCCTAATTATTTACGGTCTTTAAATATTATCAACTTAATTGTTTTTAATCCCACGCAACAAATCTCACTTTAAGAAAAATACTCCACCAATCACATAAATTCATTTAATTAATTTTAATTAAAAACTAATCAAAATTAATTTCAATTAATCACGTGTGATCAATTCCACCTAAATGAATGCATGCAGACTGTGAAAACTTGATCTTGTGATATCCTTCCATCCGAAGGTCCAATTTGGGAACCAGACATATTGATAAGAATGCAAAATGTCATATTTTTCTCCCTTAATATTTAGTCTTTTATAATTATTTGGTACCCAAATATACTCATTATTCTTATATTTTGATTTAGGATGCAAATGGAGGCATTAAGTGCAAAACGTAGTTAATTGGGCGATTCTAGGAAGCTTTGACATCGCTTCGTAATCTAGGCATAACTCTCTCATCCGAGCTCCGATTGAGATGATTAAAGATGATATGGAACGCCAAGAAAAAGCTCTACAACTTTCATGTTTTGAGTTTTGAGAGATACTAGCTGCATCAAGGTCAAAATCGGGCTTGAAGTTGCTGCACCTACACTGCTGACGTTCTAGAATGTTCCTTTGTTTGAAATTCTAATACGCGGATCTGATGTGGTTTATTTTTAGAAGTTTCCAAATCTGGTGCACGAAATTTCCAGCTGAAAACACCACTTTCCTAGTTATATTAGGACTCTATTTTATTTATTTTATATTTTTCTTTAATTAGTCAGATTTGGATGTTGTTATTTTAGGATAATATTTAGAATATTCTTAGGAGATCTTATAGGCTTGGAAAAGGGGGAATTAACATGTATGAAGGGGGAGGAAAAATAAGACTTGAGACATGTCTCTCTCTCCCCTCTTCTCTAATTTATCATTCGAGTTTTCATCATGGCCCTACTTGGCTAAACTTTTATTATTCGTTGCAATCTACTGCTAGATTAGATATCAAATCCATAATTGTTTGATCTCTCTAATTTGTGAAGCAACCAAGATTTAATGATTTGATGCGTTAGAAATTATTAGATCTTAGGAAGAACGCTCGACTAAATTAAATGCAACCGCTTGTGCTTGTGTTGTTTAGTTTCATCGATCTCTCTAATTCTTAAGGCTGCTACTAAACTAAACCTTTAGCGCTTGTCTTGGGTTGTTTTGTAGTTAGGGTTAATTAGATTGCTTGTTTTCTAATTAACTGCGACTAAGGAGAGATAGGAAAATAGTTCCAACGGTGAATATTTAAAGTGTGAATTGATATATGCCTGCATCGATGATCGGCTATAATATTCTGATGGTGGATGTTGACTTAGACCAAGGTTTGTTGTTTTGATTGATTTCGATTATTTAATTTGAGTTGTTCCTTAGTTTTTTTTTTTTCTTAAAATTGTTTTCATTATACTCAAACACCCCCCTCCCATCCTTGTTCACGTAACATAAAACTAGGCTAGATTTCGTTCTTGAAATTTTTTTTAAAAAAAAAAAATCGTTAGTTTTCGGTAGTTACAGTTTCGGCAGAATTCTAATTGCGGTAGAACTAGGCCTTGATAGTATAATTTTCTAAAGGTAAACGACGTTCTAAGCGAGACTAGTTAGTCCTTTGGATTACTAGCCCCACTCTCTCGAGGCCAAATTCCACTGTTTTCTAGGGTTTTTAGGCTTTTTTTTTGTGTTTTAGCGTAGGTTTTTTATTTATTTATTTTCATTACTCTAGATTTTTCCTGATTTGTTTTTCATAGTTTATTCGAGTTTCCTTGATTGTTTATGATTGTAACTCGATCTTCTAATCTAGGTGATTTGCAGTACGATCCAAAAATAGAGAGAACTTTGCGCAGGTGAAGGAGGGAAGCTAGGAAAAATTTTGAAAAGCACAATCTAGCTCTTGATTCCATGTTTGCTAGCAATTCTGATTTAGAAGAGGAGGAAGTCATGACTGGAAAT
>NW_022154902.1:20000-36836 GCF_001633185.2 Quercus lobata
TTTTTTTTTCTTCTCTTGGAACCAGATTTGGGGAAATTGGATTAGGATTTTAGGGTTTCTTCGTTGATTTTCGATTCCGCCATTAAGGGCAAAGAAATCAAATCCATCACAGTACAACACAGCTACAAATCTGAATGGGGAAGAACGATTTCCTAACCCCAAAAGCGATCACAAATCGGATCAAAGTGAAGGGGCTTCAGAAGCTCCGATGGTACTGCCAGATATGCCAGAAGCAATGTCGCAATGAGAACGGTTTCAAGAACTCCTTATCGGATTCGTACCGAGGGCTATTCATACCGCCCCGGCCGGACAAGAGTGTGGTGGAGAGCCAGGTGATGCAGAAACAGGAATTCATGGAGCAAAGGAGGGTGGCATTGGAGAAGTACCTCCGGAGACTCGCGGTGCATCTGATGATCAAGAGAAGCAATGAGCTAAAGGTGTTTTTGCAGGTTCAAGGGAAGCTGCCATTGTCGACGACTACTGATGTGGCTTCGAGGATGCTCGATGGGGCGGTGAAGCTGCCGAAGCAGTTGATGGGGGAGAGCACCGTATTGGCGCCGCACGAGGTGGTGCAGCCGGCTAAAGGAGGGAGGGACTTGTTGAGGTTGTTCAAGGAGTTGAAGCAATCCATGGCCAATGATTGGATTGGCTTGAAACCAGCTGTGGTAGAGGAAGACAAGGAGTTCTTGGAAAATAAAGAGAGAGTGAATGATCTGGGTTTCCACCTTAGATTCAAAGCCCAACTTTAGATTTGTTTTGTTTCTTTTCTGTGTTTAAGAGAGAGAGATGAAGATGGAGAAACCAACGAATTACCAGATCTAAATTCAAGTTTTATTTTTTATTTTTTAATTTGGTTTATGTATATATGTGGATTGATTTTTTTTTGTACAATATTCATTTATGATTTTTCTGAGTTTGATTTTCTTGTGTTCTTTGTGTTTGATTTTCTGGGTTTGTATGATTTTTTCTGGGTTGTGCTCTTCTGTGTTCTTGATGAAGAGGATGTTAGATCTAAATTCATGTGTTTTTTATTTTTAATTCTTTTTTTTAAAAAAAAAAAAATTTGATCAATTAAAATGGATCTAAGGTGGCATTTATTATTATTTTATGCTGACTTGGCATTTATTAAATAATAAATAATTTTTTTATTATTATTTTATTCGTCACGTCAACATTTACTGTGTCAACAGTCAACAGTACACTCTGTTTGCCATGTCAGCTTTTTCTGTTAGTTGAGTGACAGAAAGGACTAAAATAACAAGCGTTAATTGGATTAAGGACTAAAAGTGGTAAAATAGAAATGTAAGGACAAAAATAGAAATGACCCTAAAATGTAGAGACGAAAAGAGCATTTACCTTTTCCTTATTGTCTCTTTTTTATTTTCTTTTCTTTTCTCTGTGTCGTGTTACTTTTTCCTATGATGTCCCTGTGGGAATTTTCACCATGTCTATGCTCTTTTCCCCTAATTTTTGCCTAGATCATCCTCTCGGATGTAGCCAAGTTGGTATGCTCATTTCCACTGGTTGGTGTACTATACACAACTTCATTCTCTATCTTGATTAATGGTTGTTTGCACAATTTTTTTTAAACACATCATGGCTTAAGGTAAGGTGATCCATTTTTCCCCATTTCTCTTAAATTTTGGTATTAGAAGTTCTATCACTACAAGTTAAAGAAAATAGAAGCATTGAAGAATGAAATTTTACACATGCTTGGACGGATATCATTGATTCAAGGAATGCTTTATGGATGGGTTGGAAGCAAAGACAAATAAACTTGCTATCAATTGTAGTGGCAAAACCGGAATTTGATTTTAGGGGAAATTAATATTTAAAATTTTCAATCACTCATAATATATATAGTGGTTTGTTTACAACATTTTCAAAGTATTGATTCAACATACAAATGGGATGATTTTTATCAGGGCTTCCCACCTTGGTTCGTTTGGTTGGCTATATACAAATAACCTTCGTTTTGCTTCAATAACAATCTATATATTCAAGGGAAAAAAAAAATTTGGTCCAAAAAAAGAGTGCTTAAAAGTTTGTTTGGATTGGGTGAAACTGAGTTATATAACTTAGTTTCCATCACTCATAATCCAAAAATCATGGGACCCACAAAAAAAAATTGTTTGGCTTATTTTTTTAGTGTTGTTTCCATCACTCAAAACTCAAAAATTTGAGTTTGGGTGATGGAAATCAAGAACACTCTTTTTGAGTTTCCAAAAGTTAAAAATTGAGTTTTAGTGGCAATTTAGTTATTTTGGTGACTTTGTGGGAACCATGTGGCTGAGACTTGTCACCTCAACTCACTCCTTTGATATTACCATTGGGCTTCAGCTTCTCATTTCATTTCTTCTCTGCATTTTAGTCCATAGTTACTCTTACCCACATCCTTCTCTCCTCCTCCTCTCACATTTCTTCTTCTTCATTTCATTTCATTTGAAAATTTGAACCGAAGAACACAAACTCAAGTTAAATAGTTCGTGATCGCAGTCGCTGACCAAAGAGCTTCAGAATCTTCACCGGTGAGACAAGCAAGCATTAATAGGGGAAATATATGCTACCCATTTATAGTTTCTGCTTGTTGCTGTTTTCCCTTCATTGCTTGCTTTTTTTTTTTACCTTAGGTCTAACTTCTGAGTTGTGCTCTATTAGCTAAAAAATAAAATGAACAAGCTTTAGATTAGACATTGAGCTAAAAGTAGAAAGAAAGATGAGAGAGTGAAAACAAAGTTAGAAAATATTGTTAGGATGTCTCTCTGTTCTATCTTCTGTCTTCCTTTTTCTTTGTCTGTGACTATGAAATTGGACTTGCTGTTGCTCTTCTTCTTTGCTAATTATTACTTCTGTTGTTGTGTTGGGTTTCTAGGCTCTATTGTTGGGGTTTTGGAGGGTGAAAAATGAATGATTTTTTTTTTGGGTTTTTTGGTTTTTTTAGGGTCAAATGGTTTCAGTTTCTTGCTGGGAAAAATGGGAAAATGAGAGATTTTTCTGTTGTCTTTTTGGGTTATGTAGGGCAAGAATTTTGTTTGAAACTTTCTTGGAAATTTTTGGCTTTGTTTAGAGGGCTGTCTTGTATTTGTAAAAATGGGGAAAAGGGAGGATTTTTTGGGTGATTTTTGGGCTTGGAATTGAAGGGAGTGTTGATGTTGTTGCAAAAGGGAGAAGGCAAGAACCTTGGAGTTGGAATGAAAGGAAATTGTGATGTTAATGTGATGGGAATAAGGGTGGCAAAGACACTAGGATCTGCCAAGGCATGGGGAATTTTTTTTTGGGTTGTGCTCCCAAGAGTCTATTGATTTTTTCCTATTATGAATAGTAAAACCTTGGTTGAGCCTGTTGGCATGATTCCTTGGCAAATTGTGCAGCATTGTGCAGCATTGAGGGGGTCCAATTTTTTGGTTGGGGGGCTAGGTCTTCAAAACTAAGTTTGTGTCTCACAATGAAGAATAATCGTAGTTATGAGTTTTCGCAATCTCAGTTTAAGCTCATGAAAGAGATTTTGTCTTAATTAGTTGTCTTAGTTTTGATGACTAGAGTTCCATTATAACTATGAAAAATTATAACTGTTGGGAAATAATTTGCATATATATAATATATATATATATATATATTTTTTCTCCTATTGTCATATTATGTGATTGTTTGTTATGATAATGATTTGGTTGTATGGTGTAGTGCTGTACCGTTTGTGCAAGTGCATCAAAGTGGGAGAAACTTCGTTTTTGGCTTATGGGCAACTCTACATATTTGGATTTTCTGATGGGAGAATATGAAAGTGGAGGAAGATTAAAAATGAGAATGCAAGTAGGAACCAAGCAAATCTGTTTAGTGATAGTGGGGTGGGCTCCACCACTTCGGTAAAAAGTGGAGTTAAAAGCTGAGATATGTAACTCGGTTTTGCAACCAAACAAAAGTTTTGGAATTTTTGAGTTATAGTAGGAATTGAGTTATGAGTTTGAAATATGAGGCCTTGTTTGGATTTTTTTTTCATCACTCATCACTCAATTTCTGTCATTTATCACTCATCACTTAAAATGCCGTACCCGTTTTACACCATTACTCACTTGTCATCATTCAATATTTTTCACACTATTTGTGGGCCCATACCTGTCACTTAGTGTAGCGCTGCTTTTTTTTTTTTTTAGTACCCAAACTCACTGAACCCAGTGAAAAAAAAAAAAAAAAAAAAAAAAAAAGAACCCAACCAACGGAGACCAAAAATATTATGTGATGAAGAACAAAAAGAAAAAGAAAAAGGAAGAACGAATTGACAAGAGCGAAAAGGAAGGAAAAAAAAAAAGAGAAAGAACAATGGAAGAACAATGGAGAAGAAAGAAAAAAAAAGGTCAAAAGGTGCGGCTAACTTGATAAGTGGGTCTCTCCATGTGTATTTAATTACAAAAATACCATTGAAAACAAAGTTATAGAAACTGAAAACAGTTAAAATGTGTTTTCAGTTTTCATAACTTATCACTCAAAAATTAGAGAATTGAGTGATGAAAACAAAAATTGAAAACAGAGTTATTGAAATCCAAACAAGCTTTTAAGTCATGGGTCTCACTATTTTTTAGTTATAAATTATGGAAACAGAATTATGAGTTATGAAAACTAAAAATCTAAACACGTCTAAGTTATGAAAATTGAGTCATGACTGACTCAAACGAGCCCAAGACTTCATGGCTACCATTTCTCTCTTTCTCTCTCGTCTCTATGTCAATTACAAATTACATAATGATAATGGGACATATTCCAGAACTGTAAGCTGATCTTTCTAGCCTGGAATCTTCCGGACCCACAAAAGAAAGATATATAAAAACAAAAACTTTAAACTCTCTCTTTTAAGATATTCCTTTCTTTATACGGCTAGCTAGCAAGATGCAGAAAAGACACAAAAGTCGCGTATTCCAACGCACCCCCCGCCACCACCTCCTACCTACTTTACAATACAAACCCAAATCCAATTGATGATGAAAACCACCCCAACTACTTAAATTTTTCTCACTCTCAATCTCTCGTCCCGTTAAACCCAAAAATAACCTCACATTGTAGTTACCGTCAATCACAAGTCACAGCACTTTCGTTCACTTCACAATTTCTCCCGAGCCTGGCCCAGAATTTTCAATCAAAAGCCTAAGGAAAAGAAAAAAAGAAAACACCCAGATATCAATTTATTTCTGACAAACCCATGTTCATCCAAAAACTTTGGCCATCCACCCCCAACTCCTCACAAACGCAATCTCTCTCTCTCTCTCTCTCTCTCTCTCTCTCTCTCTCTCTTGTATCAGCAGACAGGTCAGTAGCATAACACGTTCGGCGAAAATGGGTAATTACCCATAAAATCCGAACTATTTAGTTAGTAGGGTCCGTTTGGAAACATATTGGCAAACTAGCAACTCGAGACTCAGAGGCTCGATTTTGGGCCCCTAAATCGAGCCTCTGAGGCTCGGTTTACGTCCTTTGACATGGCAAAAAAGACGTTGGAGTACACGTGGAAATCGAGTGTCTAAAACTCGATTTCCACGTGGACTACACATGGAAATCGACTGTCTAAGACTCGATTTCCAAAATGGAAATCGAGTCTCAGGCACTCGATTTCTAATAGGCGTTTTTTGAATTTAACGCTCTCCAATCTCACTCTCCCTCATCAGTCAAACCCCCTCTCTGTCTCCGACCCACTCTCCCTCTCCTTCTCTCACTCACCCTCTCCTTCTCTCACTCTCTCAGCGTCACCGTCGCCGACGCCGACCCACTCACCCACTGACCCTCTCAGCCTCACCGGTCCTCTGAAACCCCTCTCTCAGTCTCCGACCCACTCTCACTCACCCTCTCCTTCTCTCACTCTCTCAGCGTCACCGTCGCCGACGCCGACGCCGGCCCCAACCCACTCACCCTCTCAGCCTCACCGCTCAGTCACCCTCTCACTCTCTCGCTCACCGACCCACTGTCGCACGTCCCTGTCCGCTGTAACTCAGTCTCCACCATCTGAAAGAAAAAGAAGAAAAAAAGGTGAGTCCCCTATGCATTTTGCAATGTAATCAGTTCGTTTTTTTTTTTGTTTTTTTTTTCTATTTTGGTTTCTGTACTGAATTTGTTATAGAGGTAAAATATTCTGGTTATATCCAGCACGCACAGAAATTTATTGGGTGGAGAATCAAAACACCATATTGAAGTATAAAAATGTCACCAAAGCTCAGTCATATATAAAGAAAACAACTCGAATGCCTACCATGGTTCTTTCTCAGTGTTTATTTATATGTTTCGGCTATGTATAAGTCATTGCCAAGTGATGAAATGTGATTAGAAAATTTGATTTTTTTTTTCCCCTGTAAGGAGATGGTTTTCTTACTGGTTTATTTTATTTTTGTTGGCCTCATTTAAACCAGATATCAAATTCTAGTATGTAGGGAAGTATATTTTGTGCTCAAGCAAATTCTCACACATGGATACACTTTCGAGAAAGGCCTACAGAAGGAACTCCTTCATTTCAGTGTGGCAGAAACGTGACCATTATAAGTTTATAACTTATGCAACCTTCTATCCTTAGTACGGATGGCTTGAAATTATAGTTGCTAATTATAAGGCGTTGGTGTTACAGGTTTAAAAGTTTGAATCTAGATGCAAGTAGACTTTTTGTCTTAGTGATGTGTTTCTTGTCAATGAAGATGGCGACAATTTGATAAGTACTTCCTATTTGTTGCAATCCGTAGTTGCCCATTGTGAAAAGGACACCATAAAGAGTGGATAGGAGAAGATAGGACAAGTCCAAAAATGACTTGATATAGGCACTTATATGTTAATTCTTCTATAGGTAACTCTGTCCTTTCTTCTTCTGCCATTTTTTTTTGCCTTTCATTTGCTGCATTTGTATCTTGTTCCATAGTCAATAATTATTGTTTTCCACCTATTAATGTCCTAGGAATATTTTTCTCTCTTTCTGTCTAGAGATTTCCACTTCTCACCACCCTCCTTTGCTACCTACAATTCATTGTAAGTCAAACAAGAAGATTAGAACAACCTGTCCAAAGTTTAATCACCTAACAAAAAATAAAAAATAAAGAGCAAGGGCAGTAATTAATAAATACTTGTACCTCTTTACCACCCTTCGAATCGGGATTTTCTTCTTTATAAGTCTTCCTAAAGTCATCCCTGACACAGAAATTGAAAACATTTCAGCACACACACACGCGGAAAGATAATCCAAACGTGCAAGAGAGGGACTGAGAGATAGTATACATGAAGAGAAAGAAGGCAGTTTGTGGGCGCTTGGGGGCATTTGGATCCTTAGACTTCTTGTCAGTTTTTGCTTTCTTTGCCTTCGGCGCTGTTGAACTTGATTTCTTCCTGCCAAACAAAAAAAAAAAAACAGTGTTATACCCAGAAAAGATTGCATTGACAGAGAAAGGGAAGAGAAGAAGAGTACCTGTCTGTAGTAGTAGTAGTAGGCTTCTTCTTGGGGGGGTCACTGGGCTTCTCCACAATCTTCTCCACAATTAGTGGCTTACCACTACAGTCTCTCCCATCTTTGGTATGGGGCCATTTCCTACTCGCAAGTCCTGCATTCTCATATATATATGCTGTTAGAACAGATAATTATGATGCTTGTGCACTTAAAAACATTTTTGGAGGCCTTATGTATTTTTCATCTGGCAACCTTATTCTGTCTCTGTGTAGTCCGGATAACGCATTTTAGTCTTGCCGTAGTCCTTTCCCCTAAGTGCTGGCACTGTAATCCCAAACATGGTGCTCATAGTTAGTATTTAGCACTAAAAAGCGTCCCATATATTAACATATTTGATTCTTAACAAATTAAGATTACCCAATGGTCCACAATCATATGACTGTGAGATACAAAGCAAAGCAAAGCAAAGCAATATGCTATAGTTAAATCCATTGAAATCAACCTAGGTTACCTACAGCATAAATAGTGTAAATATCGACTACCATATAAAGCAAGATACTTGAAATAGTTAAAACTTAATTTGTAATTTATGATTTTATATTCTATTGATAGACAAAAATTCAATTCAAACTATGTTTGAATTAGTGCATGTATGAACAGATTAGGCTCATTCTCTTGTTGTTTCTTTTACTTTAAAGCCAGTATACACACAAACATGTGAGGAGTATTTTGGTTTAATCATTCTCATGAAAAGGATTTAGTAGATATATGTTGGAAACTTTCATACCCAAAAAAAAAAAATTAAATAAATAACTACCAAAATACCGGTTTAGTAAGCTAATTCCCGGTGAAGTCCTCCCTTCAAAGTTCTAAGAAATTTGCTATGATTCTGCAATTATGAACAAGCAACCATAGTCGTCATTTCATTATGGCTGCTCTAAGTCATACCTATATATTTAAGCATATTGTGTGTTCAATTTTGAAACTAACTGCTTATCATTCTTCTTCAGTATGGCTGCTGCAAATGCTGGACGCATTGACTATACACAGCAGGCGACGCATCGGTCCGAAGCTATTTGGAATGGGCGGGTAAAACACTCAACTAAAACAGTAACTTGTGCACATGCATTTAATCCATACAATGTACACGTATTTGTATATACTATATTAATCCATGATTTTGTTATGTGCAGGATCCAGGGTCCATTACCTGCCGTAGTCGTAGTTCAGAGTTCTCCAAGCAACCTCCAATGGTGGACGACTGAGTGAGGAACATCATCACCACAGTTGGTTTGGAGGGACTCCTGTGGGTCCCGGGTAGAGAGATTGACAATGGCCTGATAACGGCCTTAGTGGAGCGATGGCGGCCCGAGACTCACACCTTTCACATGCCACATGGTGAGGTGACCATCACATTGCAGGATGTGGAGGTTCTTCTCGGGCTTCCTGTTGATGGTGACGCTATATCAGGGAGCACACAAAAAACTTGGGTGAATGTGTGCCGGGACTTCCTTGGTTTTCAACTTGTAACTCAAAATAACCATAAGCAACTTGATGGGCAGAGGATTCTCATCAACCGCCTTTTGGAGGAAGTTGCTAACCCATTGCCGCCTGATGCTGAAGAGGATCAGCTGCATAAGTACGCACGATGCTACATCCTACCGCTATTGGGGGACACAATATTCATGGACAAATCCGGCGATAGGGTGCATCTAATGTGGGTGCAGCAGTTGGAAAACCTTCACAATCCACGGAGGTACAGTTGGGGAAGTGCTTGCCTTGCATGGTTGTATCGAGAGCTATGCAGGGCAAGCGAGGACACCAGTCAGATTGGTGGGTGCTTGCTGTTGCTCCAGTACTGGGCATGGGCCAGGTTCCCCTATTTGTGCCCGACAGTTGAGCGAGGCCCGCCAGTGGGTGCTTACGGTCCTTCAGTACGTGGTCCACTATCCCTGAAGTAAGTCTCTACCTCATACTGCTATAACATACTGTCTTCACCAAAGCACGAGTCTTATATTATGTTTTGAGTTCTTTTTCTATTTGGTTCTAACTTCTTCTTGAGGAATTTTATTTGCTATTTGAAGTCGTAGTCTCTTTAGGTTTTTTATAAAGGTTTTATTGTAATCAGTAACACTCATAGAGAGAGTCTTTAGGTTATTTATAAAGAATGTAAAAGACACTACATATAATGAGTAAGAGGTGAATCAGCATAAATGCTTTAATTTTATTATATATGTATAATTATTATATGAATTATAGTATTATATAAATTTTCAAAATGTCTGCACATTATGATGCACAATACCAAAAAAAGAATATAATAATAATAATTGATTCCCAATATGATTCTATATTTGACAACTACAATGCATTACACACACACACACACAAATGCATCTATATGTGGAAATTTGTTTTACCATCTTTATATGCATATTTCCACTAGGATTGAGGCTGTCAACAATGCAGCCACAATCCCATCAATGATTTGTCTATTCAAGATGAAAGCCATTTCAAACAATATAAATCTAAATATTCCTTTTCAGTTTGGAACTTGGGGATTGTGCCTATAAGAAGCAAGAGAAGATATCGAAACAACGTAATGATTAAAAGAAGTAGAGAAAACTCAGTTGGAAGGCCAATCAAAAAGGAATATAATATGTTACTTATATAGTTGGATGTTTTCATGTAAAGAGAGTTAGCATTATGACTGAGAATATAAAGTTCAACAGAAACCCCTAGAACAAAGAAATATATAATTGAGAATATATGTGGCCCATCCTGATTCATTAGGACTGTATTTAAGAAAGATCAAAATAAAACACTAGTGTGAAAGCTATTTAAACATATGAGCTTTTCAGTCAAGTTGTGTGGAGAGGCTGAGGCGAGGCAGTTGCTATTGCTACTTCATCTTCTTTTTCTTCTTTCTTCTTTTTCTTCTTCTTCTTCTTTCTCTTCGTTCGCTAGTCCTTCTTCAATTCTATTTTGAATTTTCATTGCCTTGTTTTGTGTTTTCTTTCTTGTTTTGTGAACCTAGCATGTGACTAGTTGTTGGAAATGAGAAAGAGACTTGAAAAAAAAAGTTTTAGGCTTTGTTTATGTGGGTCCACACGTAATATATAAGTAATAAAACTAGTACTGCAATATTTAACTTGAGCTTTTATATTTCTGTTTTTTAATTGTAATTTTTTTAGAATATTTTAATAGAAAAATTGTTTTAATAGTTTTGTTTTTTTTTTTTTTTGAGAATCAATAGTATTATTATAATTATTGGGTAGAGTTTTAGACTTGAAATTGATATATTAGTTGAAATATGGACTTATAGTTTTAAGACTCAATAAATTATATGGATTTTGACTCATAATATATAAAGAAATATAAGCATATAAAATTATAAATAAATAAAAAGTATAAAAAAGCTAACTTTGAATTAATTACTATTGCAATTCACATGACCTCACCCTCCACCTTACTTTCAATTTCCTTTTATTTCTTCATTTCTTCATCTTAAGTGATTACATTATTTCTTCAAATTTCAATTTCCTTTTATTTCCTTTTATTTCATATATGTGATTACATTATAGTTTTAACATTATCTCAGTACTTATTGATCCATTCTTCTTGATTGTAGGTGGTTGTGGGTCCCAAACAAGAAAAATAGGCCCGCCCACATCTTCAGGGACAGGTATCGCGAGCAACTAGCTTCCATGTTGCCAGACCAGGTATGAAAATGCCTTATTTTACGCTTTTACGAACGTCCATATAGGTTTCGTGAACTTTGAAATATAAACATTGTTCCCTAATGTGTTGTGTACTTCTTTTTTGGCTATTGTAGGTGGTGTGGCAGCCATATGAAGCTCATTTTGACGACCTCCCGCCCTGGTGTGTTGCAGGGAGGGCCGTATGGACGGCAACGGTGCCGCTTGTATGTTTCCACCTAGTAGAGAAACATACACCGGATCGTGTTGTTCGTCAATTCGGGATGATCCAAGAAATTCCCCGCGCTGTTAACACTGACAGAGTGCTTCATGGCATTGATTTGAGGGGGAAGATCGGTGTTAATTGGATGCAGAAGCATGCTGCGCATATCCTTGAGTGGGGTTATCGCTTTGATCGGCGTTGTGAAGCTGTGCTTGGTGATATGCCTCCAGAGCACGAGTACCATGACTGGTTCAAAAGGGTGACTCGGAGGTTCATCGATAGGCCTGGTGCTGTAGTGACTCTGCTGGTAACTTCTCAATCTCTTCTACATGTTACCGTGTTTCTTACCATGAAACCACTGTTTACAGAGCATGATGTTTGTTACTACATTTTTTGCTTACTACTTCATCTCCCTTTAATTTGCAATTATTAGTAGCAGAACCAACATTTATTTTATTATCAATTGGCATTGTTGATTTCGTATTGCAGGTCTAATATGTGTGGGTTTTCCATGTGCAGATTGAAGGATACGTCCGTTTATTGAGGCGTCATCCAGTGGGCACGGAGGACCACAACGACATTACTGAGGTGTTGACGGCAGTACAGGCGATGACACGTGTCCAACCTCCTATCCCTGAGGCCCCGATTGAGGAGGCAGCTATGCCTACCGGCCTAAGCACAAGCACAGCTCCGGCCGGATGTCAATCTCGTCCGCCTGTTGCTACCCCTCAGCTTCTCCTTACCCCCGATCCCTCTGCATCCACCCCACATGCATCCGCCAGCCCCACCATCCCTTCATCCACCCCACATCCATCCCCTACCGTCACCATCCCTTCACCCAACCCACATTCAGCTCCTACTGCCACCATCCCTTCACCTAGCCCACATCCAGCCCCTACGCCCACCATCCCTTCACCTAACCCACATCCAGCCCCTACGCCCACCATCCCTTCACCCGCCCACCATCCGTCTCCTTGCCCCACCATCCCTCCACCCACCCCACTTCCTTGTTCTGGGTCTGATGTCCGTCCACCCACCCCATAGTCATTTCTTCAGCTGTCACCGATTCCATCCTTTGACCTGGGTACCCCACCTGACATGCAGCAGGAGCCACCCTCCCATAGTTCGTTTAGTACCCCTTCTTCAGCCATTGACCCACCCCATGTTCAGGCTGAGCAGCCGGTTGGGTTACCTACAGCGGCTGAAGGTCGGCCTAAACGCATATCAAAGGCACCACCGTGTGGGACAGGGGGGCACAAACATGGACACAATGTTGAGCCCGAGGCATCTGACGAAGGACATGCAAGACCTCCTCCGCATTATACGAGACGGCGTAAGATTCAAAAAAGGTATCTGAAAGCTTAATGTGAAACAACACACTGTATTCCATTATTAATTCTCTTTTCACATTTCCATAAGATTATTTTTGTTTTTAATATGGTTTGAACCTACATTATTGGAACTAGGTGAATGCCTCAAAGAAGGATATTTGTTGCAATTTTATTCCTTGCATCATTTGTTATTTTAATCTAGATATATTTTTATGATACCACAGTCTATTAATAGAACTTCTATTAATTTGACAGGTGATTGGTGTACTTGTTACACTGAATGGAGATCTGAAGAACCAGTTCGTGGAGACCAATGTTGGTTTTGATACAATATGTAAGGTATTAGTCATACTGGCCGGAGAGCATGCTGTGGTGCACGGATCCACGGCGGTGGCTGCTTCCCTTGACCTCTACACCATGCTGTGGTGCATGGTGTTAAATTGATGGTGATCTTCTTTTGTTTCCTTTGCAAAAGTACGTTTCCCATGCTCTTATGTTACTTTCTTCCTAAGGTTTGCTCGTAAGCAAATTGTTTGTAGTAAGCATGATGGGGAAGCAAATTGTTTGTAGTAAGCATGATGGGGAAGCGCAAAGAAATATATATTTTGATTTAGTCTTATTTAATTGGATTAAGTTGCATTTTATTTTAGGCATTAATTTATCAGAGTCAATGCTATTTTTGTAATTCAATAATAGGATCTCCTAAATTATCAATGAGAATTGGTTTCCTATGTCAATTAGAATTAGGATTAGTCTTAGTAATCTATATAACCACAGTATTATACTCCTATGGAAACAAATTACAAGTTGATTGGTTAATAAAATTTCTCTTGGATTTCCAATGGTTTGATTCCGACTCCAACCAACCCTAGGTCCTTACTCCTAGAGTTTTCTGTCTTGCTTGTTGTTGACTCGAACCAAGCCTATGTGGTAACTCCTAGGTTTCCTATCCTTTATTTTCTAGTCTTTAATTTTTAAGTTGCATGATTGCATCGTTTTGGTAAGCAAAGCTAAATATTTATTTTAATTTAGTCTTACAAAAAAATAATAATAATTCAGTCTTATTTAGAGTCAAATTTATGTTTTGTAATTCAATGTTTGGGAACTCCCAAATCAACTAGAATTAGGGTTTCCTCTGTCAATTAGAATTAGGTTTAATCCTAGTATTGTATTGTACTCCTATGGAGACTGATCACATATCACAGTTTGATTGATTAATAGAATTTCCCACAAAATGTTGACTCCTATTGGTGCTGACTCCAGCCAACCCTAGATGTTGACTTCTAGAGGTTTTGTCTCATGCTTGGTGCTGTCTCCAAGCAATAATGGGTGTTGACTTTTAGGTTTCCTATCCTTTATTTTTCTGTTCTTTAATTTTTGCATTGCATTGTTTTGGTTTTGTCCCCTTGTACCATGTCAATTGTAACAAATTGGAACAAAGATCTATTTTATATGAAGTTCTTTTCCAGTTCTTTTGGAAGAGAGATGCAATGAGTGCGTGATGTCTTTGTTTTTGCATAAATATTTCCTTTTCCCCCGCTTTTATATTCCCTGTTTTTTGTCTTCAGTTCGGTGTGTGGATTTTTTCTGCTTTCACCTGCAGTCTGCTTTATTTTTGTCCTTCATTCATGTGCATTTTCTATTCTTGCAGAGTTCAGAAAGAGTTCATAGTGATCTGGATGATGAAGACAGGCATATGTCTTTCTGTGCGTCAGGACTCCACCCTAATGGTAGATGCACTTGTGGGACATTCTTTTCAGCTGAAGAGCCTAGTATTCATGCAAGCATCTTTCAAATACTCATGCTTGCTGATGCACTATTTGAGGTAGATTTTCCAAGTCATATATTGTTTTATTTTATCTGGCTTATATTCTGTTAGCCGGCTCCATCCTTAAGATCACTGGTTGGGCTGTCTCCTTGCATGTACGTCCATAAACATGTGTAATTGGGGACTTGTATCTTGTATTTTCCCAGGAAGTTGTTGAAGAGTGGAATAGTCTGCCCCTAAAAAAAAAAAAAGGGTTGAAATATGCTTTAAAAAAAAATAAAAAATTGATGGATGGATTTCATTCCTTGGACCATGTTGGGATGAAAAGTTTATTTTAGCTTTAAAAAGAAAAAAGAAAACTTAACAGAATCAAGTGAGAGAATAGCAATGTACATGAGTTCCCCTGAAAACTAAGGAAAGCATGTTAACTAAGCCATGAAGTAAACGTTAAAATTTCAATTTCACTGAATAATTGTTTTTTAAGTCAGTTCCCGTTATCCCCTCCTCCTCCCATGATCATGACTTAACCATGTGTAAAACAAAATCTAAGAGAGCATAGGCATTTGGTAATAATGTGAAGGGGGTTAGACTATCTAATGCCCATAATTCTTAGTTTACATGACTGGCAAGAGGAGGGAGGTGAACATTAGTCTAATAAAATGATTACTATTTAGTGCGCTGTCATACTTTGCTTATGTAGAATTGTAGAACTGTCACATGCAATTTGCAAAAAACTGAATTATAAGAGGATGGCTGGGCAGGCTCTCTCTCTCTCTCTCTCTCCCTATCTTTTTTAGTTCATACTTTTATTTAAACACTTTAGTATTATCATAATTTCCAAAATGCAGGTCTTGGATGAAATCCATCACCACCCGGTGTCTGATTCGCCGTCTGTGCTTTCACTGCCAGCTCCAGTGGATGTTGTAGACTCATTTCCTCTCAAGAATCACAAGAAGGCCGAGGCAACTGAAAATGGAGCCCAGTAAGTTTATTTGGTATATGTCTATTTGGCCAAAAAAAAAAAACATGTGGAAAAAGAAAAAGAAAAAGAAAGGAAGTATGCATCATATAAGGTTTGGTTTGTTTATATGAAAGTGTTGCTTACATGAGGGTATATGAGGGAAATTCAGTAGTTTCTTTTTTCTTATTTTTTCTCTGAAACCAAACAAGCTTAGATCTTAAAGAGCCTAATTGTACATGAATTTTAGAATATATTTAACTGAAATTAGCTTCACATAGATAATTTATTATGTGCATTTTTAACGGATATCTATGCATTTTCCAAAGTTGAGCGATCCAGTAGTTATAGATTGACTACATGTACAATTTTTCTTTGGAAGTTTGGAACATGTTGCTGTTCCTCTACTTGTGGTTATTCTTGAAGTATACATTTGAATGATTCCCACTATTTCTTTAACAGTTTACAGTGAAAATTGCATAATCTTTGTTCGTCTTCAGAACTTATTCAAGGTCCTTATATATGTTGTCATCAATAACAGGTGTTACATTTGCCTGGCTGAGTACGAGGAAGGGGAAACAATAAGAGTTCTCCCATGTTGTCATGAATATCATATGCCATGCATTGATAAATGGCTCAAAGAAATTCACGGGTATCTTCAATGCTTTCATGCTTTTATTTTATCATTTTATTGGAGTCTACTTTATAAATTAAGTTCAATTATTTTCTAATATAACGTTGTCCCTTCTGTTCATATGCTGTTGCTGTAGTGTATGCCCAATTTGCAAAGGAGATGTTTGTGAGGGCATTGCCGAGGCTTCCACCTAAAATCCAGAAATTTCATCTTTTTGATGGATATGTAAATACATATATAAATAGGTAAAGGTTTTTTCTTGAAATATTTTATGCCTACATAGTTGTAAAACAGTAAAAGTTTTATGCTTCAGTAATATGATATGCTATAAGTTGGCTCCAGAGAATTAAGAAGAGGGGCATATGCATCTTGTAGTTTCCCTGTTGAAATTCCAGCACATCAGATTTTGTAATAAAAACTAGAAAGGATTATCATCAAAATCATTGCCACACCATCAATATGCAAAATGGCATTGCCATGATGAGCGAGGTACTGAAATTTGGTAATTGCTGTCCATCATTTGGATGGAATATGCTAGTTATGATGTAGTTTATGAAAGTGATTTGATTGTTGATTCCAAACTTGATTACTTAAAAGTGATTTGATCTAGTCAGGAGCAAATTTTTTCGGATTCTCAAAAGCTTGGAAGCAGGATTTTTAGCTGGGTTTGTAACAGTTTGACATAGCTTTTAAGTACTCCTATTCATTGGAACCATTCCATCACATTGTGATTAAAGGCATAGCATTGTCATTATAGTGACCAATTTAAAGATGCACTTGTATGTAGCAGATCCCATTTAACAGACAGCCTTAACCATG
>NW_022154903.1:0-36797 GCF_001633185.2 Quercus lobata
AGGCCGAGAAAGCGAGAAATAAATTTTCGTCCCGAGTTCCGTTCATACTCGACCCGGGCAAGAAAATTCCGAAAAAAGTAGCAAAAAATTTCAAAAACTTAATAAACCGCTTTCCGGCATTAATTTTTGCCAAAACGGGATGAGATAGGTCGAGAAAGCGAGAAAAATCTTTTATTCCGGAATTCCGTTCGTACTCGGCCTAGGGAAGAAAATTCCAAAAAAAAATTGCAAAAAAATTCAAAAAATTAAAAAACCTCTTTCTGGCATTATTTTTTGCCAAAACAGGATGAGATTGGCCGAAAACGAGACAAAAGACTTTTAGTCCCGAATTTTGTTCGCACTCGTCCCGAGATAGAAAATTACAAAAAAAATAACAAAAAAATTCAAAAAATTTAAAAAGTTAATTCCGGGATTATTTCTATCCAAAATGGGTTGAGAGAGGCCGAAAAAGATAAAAAAAAAATTTAGACCCAATTCTGTTCATACTGAACCCGGGCAAGAAAATTCCGAAAAAAATAGAAAAAAAATTCAAAAAATTAAAAAATCTCTTTCCGGCATTAATTTTAGCCAAATCGGGATGAGATAGGCCGAGAAAGGGAGAAAAATCTTTAGCCAGAATTCCGTTCGTACTCGACCTGGGGAAGAAAATTACTTGAAAAAAAATAGCAAAAAATATTGAAAAAAAAAATTAAAAAACCTCTTTCTGGTATTATTTTTGGTGAAAACGGGATGAGATTGGCCGAAAAAGAGAGAAAAAACTTTTAGTCCCGAATTCTGTTTGCAGTCGTCCCGAGCTAGAAAATTCCAAAAAAAATTGCAAAAAAATTCAAAAATTTTAAAAAGTTAATTTCAGGATTATTTCTATCCAGAATGGGTTGAGAGAGGCCGAGAATGAGAAAAAAAAAAATTTTAGTCCCGAATTCTGTTCATATAGGACCCGGGAAAGAAAATTCCGAAAAAAATAGTAACAAAATTCAAAAAATTAGAAAATCTCTTTCCGGCATTAATTTTAGCCAAAACGGGATGAGATAGGCCGGGAAAGCGAGAAAAATATTTGAGTCCAGAATTCCGTTCGTACTCGGCCTGGGGAAGAAAATTCCGAAAAAAATAGCAAAAAATTATAAAATTAAAAACTTCTTTCCGGCATTATTTTTAGCCAAAACGGGATGAGATAGGCCGTGAAAGTGAAAACAAAATTTTAGTCCCGAATTCCGTTCATACTCGACACGGGCAAGAAAATTCCGAGAATAATAGCAAAAAAATTCAAAAAATTAATAAACCACTTTCCAGCAATAATTTTAGCCAAAACGGGATGAGATAGGCAGAGAAAGCGAGAAAAATATTTTAGTCCAGAATTCTGTTCGTACTCGGCCTGGGGAAGAAAATTCCAAAAAAAAGAGCAAAAAAATTCAAAAAATTAAAAAACCGCTTTCTGGCATTATTTTATGCCAAAACAGGATGAGATTGGCTGAAAAAGAGAGAAAAAACTTTTAGTCCCGAATTCTATTCACACTCGTCCCGAGCTAGAAAATTCCAAAAAAAATTGCAAAAAAATTCAAAAAATTTAAAAAGTTAATTCCAGGATTATTTCTATCCAAAATGGGTTGAGAGAGGCCGAAAAAGAGAAAAAAAAAATTTTAGTCCCAATTCTGTTCATACTGAACCCGGGAAAGAAAATTCCGAAAAAAATAGAAAAAAAATTCAAAAAATTAAAAAATCTCTTTCCGGCGTTAATTTTAGCCAAATCGAGATGAGATAGGCCAAGAAAGGGAGAAAAATCTTTTAGTCCAGAATTCCGTTTGTACTCGGCCTGGGGAAGAAAATTCCGAAAAAAATAGCAAAAATATTGAAAAAATTAAAAACCTCTTTCGGGCATTATTTTTGGTGAAAACGGGATGAGATTGGCCGAAAAAGAGAGAAAAAAATTTTAGTCCCGAATTCTGTTCGCACTCGTCCCGAGCTAGAAAATTCCAAAAAAAATAGCAAAAAAATTCAGAAAATTTAAAAAGTTAATTTCAGGATTATTTCTATCCAAAATGGGTTGAGAGAGGCCGAGAATGAGAAAAAAAAAAATTTAGACCCGAATTCTGTTCATACAGGACCCGAGAAAGAATATTCCGAAAAAAATAGAAACAAAATTCAAAAAATTAGAAAATCTCTTTCCGGCATTAATTTTAGCCAAAACGGGATGAGATAGGCCGGGAAAGCGAGAAAAATCTTCAAGTCCAGAATTCCTTTCGTACTCGGCCTTGGGAAGAAAATTCCGAAAAAATAGCAAAAATATTGAAAAAATTAAAAACCTCTTTCTGGCATTATTTTTGGCTAAAATGGGATGAGATTGGCCGAAAAAGAGAGAAAAAACTTTTAGTCCCGATTTCAGTTCGCACTCGTCCCGAGTCAGAAAATTCCAAAAAAAATAGCAAAAAAATTCAGGAAATTTAAAAAGTTAATTTCGGGATTATTTCTATCCAAAATGGGTTGAGAGAGGCCAAGAATGAGAAAAAAAAAAATTTTAGTCCCGAATTCTGTTCATACCAGACCCGGGCAAGAAAATTCCCAAAAAATAGCAAAAAATTTCAAAAACCTTAATAAACCGCTTTCCGGCATTAATTTTAGCCAAAACGGGATGAGATAGGCTGAGAAAGCGAGAAAAATCTTTTAGTCCAGAATTTCGTTTGTACTCGGCCTGGGAGAGAAACTTCCAAAAAAAATAGCAAAAAAATTCAAAAAATTAAAAAACCACTTTCTGGCATTATTTTTTGCCAAAACAGGACGAGATTGGCCGAAAAAGGGAGAAAAAACTTTTAGTCCCGAATTTTGTTCACACCCGTCCCGAGCTAGAAAATTCCAAAAAAAATAGCAAAAAAATTCCAAAATTTTAAAAAGTTAATTCCGGTATTATTTCTATCCAAAATGGGTTGAGAGAGGTCGAGAAAGCGAAAAAAAAAAAAATTTAGTCCCGAATTCTGTTCATACTGGACTCGGGCAACAAAATTCAGAAAAAAATAGAAAAAAAATTCAAAAAATCTCTTTCCAGCATTAATTTTAGCCAAATCGGGATGAGATAGGCCGAGAAAGCGAGAAATAAATTTTCGTCCCGAATTCCGTTCATACTCGACCCGGGCAAGAAAATTCCGAAAAAAATAGCAAAAAAATTTAAAAAATTAATAAACCACTTTCCGGCATTAATTTTAGCCAAAATGGGATGAGATAGGCCGAGAAAGGGAGAAAAATCTTTTCGACCAGAATTCCTTTCGTACTCGGCCTGGGGAAGAAAATTCCAAACGAAAAAATTCAAAAAATTCAAAAACCTCTTTCTAGCATTATTTTTCGCCAAAACGGGATGAGATTGGCCGACAAAGACAGAAAAAACTTTTACTCCCGAATTCTTTTCACACCCGTCCCAAGATAGAAAATACCAAAAAAAATTGCAAAAAAATTCAAAAAATTTATAAAGTTGATTCCGGGATTATTTCTATCCAAAACGGGTTGAGGGAGGCTGAGAATGAAAGAAAAAAATTTTAGTCCCGAATTCCGTTCATACTCGACCCGGGCAAGAAAATTCTGAGAAAAATAGAAAAAAAAATTAAAAAACCTCTTTCTGGAATTACTTTTAGCCAAAACGGGATGAGATAGGCCGGGAAAGCGATAAAAATCTTCGAGTCCAGAATTCCGTTCGTACTCGGCCTGGGGAAGAAAATTCCGAAAAAAATAGCAAAAAATTATAAAATTAAAAAACTTCTTTCCGGCATTATTTTTAGCGAAAACGGGATGAGATAGGCCGAGAAAGTGAAAAAATAATTTTAGTCCCGAATTCCGTTCATACTCGACCCGAGCAAGAAAATTCGGAAAAAAATAGCAAAAAAATTCAAAAAATTAATAAACCTCTTTGCGGCATTAATTTTAGCCAAAACGGGATGAGATAGGCTGAGAAAGCAAGAAAAATCTTTTAGTCCAGAATTCTGTTCGTACTCGGCCTGGGGAAGAAAATTCTGAAAAAAATAGCAAAAAAATTCAAAAAATTAATAAACCTCTTTCCGGCATTAATTTTAGCCAAAACGGGATGAGATGGGCCGAGAAAGGGAGAAAAATCTTTTAGTCCAGAATTTCGTTCGTACTCGGCCTGGGCAAGAAAATTTCGAAAAAATAGCAAAAATATTCAAAAAATTAAAAACCTCTTTCTGGCATTATTTTTGGCAAAAACGGGATGAGATTGGCCGAAAAAGTGAGAAAAGACTTTTAGTCCCGAATTTTGTTCGCACTCGTCCTGAGATAGAAAATTCCAAAAAAAATAGTAAAAAAATTCAAAAAATTTAAAAAGTTAATTTCGGGATTATTTCTATCCAAAATCGGTTGAGAGAGGCCGAGAATGAGAAAAAAAAAAAAATTTACTCCCGAATTCTGTCCATACAAGACCCAGGCATGAAAATTTCGAAAAAAATAGAAACAAAATTCAAAAAATTAGAAAATCTCTTTCCGGCATTAATTTTAGCCAAATCGGGATGAGATAGGCCAAGAAAGCGAGAAACAAATATTCGTCCCGAATTCCGTTCACACTCGACCCGGGCAAGAAAATTCTGAAAAAAATAGCAAAAAATTTCAAAAACTTAATAAACCGCTTTCCGGCATTAATTTTAGCCAAAACGGGATGAGATAGGCCGAGAAAGCGAGAAAAATCTTTTAGTCCAGAATTTCATTCGTACTCGGCCTGGGGAAGAAAATTGTGAAAAAAATAGCAAAAATATTCAAAAAATTAAAAACCACTTTCTGGCATTATTTTTGGCAAAAACGGGATGAGATTGGCCGAAAAAGAGAGAAAAGACTTTTAGTCCCGAATTTTGTTCGCACTCGTCCCGAAATAGAAAATTCCAAAAAAAATAGCAAAAAAATTCAAAAAATTTAAAAAGTTAATTTCGGGATTATTTCTATCCAAAATCGGTTGAGAGAGGCCGAGAATGAGAAAAAAAAAATTTTACTCCCGAATTCTGTCCATACAAGACCCAGGCAAGAAAATTCCGAAAAAAATAGAAACAAAATTCAAAAAATTAGAAAATCTCTTTCCGGCATTAATTTTAGCGAAATCGGGATGAGATAGGCCGAGAAAGCGAGAAATAAATATTCGTCCCGAATTCCGTTCATACTCGACCCGGGCAAGAAAATTCCGAAAAAAATTTCAAAAACTTTCAAAAACTTAATAAACCGCTTTCCGGCATTAATTTTAGCCAAAACGGGATGAGATAGGCCGAGAAAGCGAGAAAAATCTTTTAGTCCAGAATTTCGTTCGTACTCGGCCTGGGGGAGAAAATTCCAAGAAAAATAGCAAAAAAATTCAAAAAATTAAAAAACCACTTTCTGGCATTATTTTTTGCCAAAACAGAATGAGATTGGCCGAAAAAAAGAGAAAAAACTTTTAGTCCCGAATTCCATTCAAACTCGACCCGGGCAAGAAAATTCCGAGAAATATAGAAAGAAAATTAAAAAACCTCTTTCCGGCATTATTTTTTGCCAAAACGGGATGAGATAGGCCGGGAAAGCGAGAAAAATCTTCGAGTCCAGAATTCAGTTCGTACTCAGCCTGGGGAAGAAAATTTCGAAAAAAATAGCAAAAAATTATAAAATTAAAAAACCTCTTTCCGGCATTATTTTTAGCCAAAACGGGATGAGATAGGCCGAGAAAGTGAAAAAAAAAAATTTTAGTCCCGAATTCCTTTCATACTCGACCCGTGCAAGAAAATTCCGAAAAAAATAGCAAAAAAATTCAAAAAATTGATAAACCTCTTTCCGGAATTAATTTTACCCAAAACGGGATGAGATAGGCTAAGAAAGCGAGAAAAATCTTTTAGTCCAGAATTTCGTTTGTACTCGGCCTGGGGAAGAAAATTCCAAACGAAAACAGAAAAAAATTCAAAAAATTCAAAAACCTATTTCTGGCATTATTTTTCGCCAAAACGAGATGAGATTGGCCGACAAAGACAGAAAAAACTTTTACTCCTGAATTCTATTCACACCCGTTCCGAGCTAGAAAATACCAAAAAAAATTGCAAAAAAATTCAAAAAATTTAAAAGTTTGATTCCGGGATTATTTCTATCCAAAACAGGATGAGAGAGGCCGAAAAAGAGAAAAAAAAAAAAAATTTAGTCCCAATTCTGTTCATACTGAACCCCGGCTAGAAAATTCCGAAAAAAATAGAAAAAAAAATTCAAAAAATTAAAAAATCTCTTTCCGGCATTAATTTTAGCAAATCGGGATGAGATAGGCCGAGAAAGCAAGAAATAAATTTTCGTCCCGAATTCCGTTCATACTCGACATGGGCAAGAAAATACTGAAAAAAATAGCAAAAAAATTCAAAAAATTAATAAACCACTTTCCGGCATTAATTTTAGCCAAAACGGGATGAGATAGGCCGAGAAAGCGAGAAAAATCTTTTAGTCCAGAATTTCGTTTGTACTCGGCCTGGGAGAGAAACTTCCAAAAAAAATAGCAAAAAAATTCAAAAAATTAAAAAACCACTTTCTGGAATTATTTTTTGCCAAAACAGGATGAGATTGGCCGAAAAAAGAGAAAAAACTTTTAGTCCCGAATTCCGTTCAAACTCGACCCGGGCAAGAAAATTCCGAGAAATACAGAAAAGAATTAAAAAATTAAAAAACCTCTTTCCGGCATTATTTTTTGCCAAAACGGGATGAGATAGGCCGGGAAAGCGAGAAAAATCTTCGAGTCCAGAATTCCGTTCGTACTCAGCCTGGGGAAGAAAATTTCGAAAAAAATAGCAAAAAATTATAAAATTAAAAAACCTCTTTCCGGCATTATTTTTAGCCAAAACGGGATGAGATAGGCCGAGAAAGTGAAAAAAAAAAATTTTAGTCCCGAATTCCTTTCATACTCGACCCGTGCAAGAAAATTCCGAAAAAAATAGCAAAAAAATTCAAAAAATTGATAAACCTCTTTCCGGAATTAATTTTACCCAAAACGGGATGAGATAGGCTGAGAAAGCGAGAAAAATCTTTTAGTCCAGAATTTCGTTCGTACTCGGCCTGGGGAAGAAAATTCCAAACGAAAATAGAAAAAAATTCAAAAAATTAAAAAACTATTTCTGGCATTATTTTTCGCCAAAACGGATGAGATTGGCCGACAAAGACAGAAAAAACTTTTACTCCCGAATTCTATTCACACCCGTTCCGAGCTAGAAAATACCAAAAAAAATTGCAAAAAAATTCAAAAAATTTAAAAGTTTGATTCCGGGATTATTTCTATCCAAAACAGGTTGAGAGAGGCCGAAAAAGAGAAAAAAAAAATTAGTCCCAATTCTGTTCATACTGAACCCCGGCTAGAAAATTCCGAAAAAAATAGAAAAAAAAATTCAAAAAATTAAAAAATCTCTTTCCGGCATTAATTTTAGCAAATCGGGATGAGATAGGCCGAGAAAGCAAGAAATAAATTTTCGTCCCGAATTCCGTTCATACTCGACATGGGCAAGAAAATACCGAAAAAAATAGCAAAAAAATTCAAAAAATTAATAAACCACTTTCCGGCATTAATTTTAGCCAAAACGGGATGAGATAGGCTGAGAAAGCGAGAAAAATCTTTTAGTCCAGAATTCCGTTCGTACTCGGCCTGGGGAAGAAAATTCCAAAAAAAATAGCAAAAAATTCAAAAAATTAAAAAACCTCTTTCTGGCATTATTTTTCGCCAAAACGGGTGAGAAAAATCTTCGAGTCCAGAATTCCGTTCATACTCACCCTTGAAAAAAAATAGCAAAAAATTCAAAAATTAAAAACCTCTTTCCGGCATTAATTTCAGCCAAAACGGGATGAGATGGGCCGAGAAAGGGAAAAAATCTTTTAGTCCAGAATTCCTTTCGTACTCGGCCTGGGCAAGAGAATTCCGAAAAAAATAGCAAAAATATTTCAAAAAATTAAAAACCTCTTTCTGGCATTATTTTTGGAAAACGGGATGAGATTCGCCGAATTTTAGTCCCGAAAACTCGTCCCGAGCTAGAAAATTCCAAAAAAAATAGCAGAAAATTTAAAAAGGGATTATTTCTATCCAAAATGGGTTGAGAGAAAATGAGAAAAAAAAATATAGTCCCGAATTCTGTTCATATAGGACCCGGGAAAGAATATTCCGAAAAAAATAGAAACAAAATTCAAAAAATTAGAAAATCTCTTTCCGGCATTAATTTTAGCCAAAACGGGATGAGATAGGCGGGAAAGCGAGAAAAATCTTCAAGTCCAGAATTCCATTCGTACTCGGCCTGGGGAAGAAAATTCCGAAATAATAGCAAAAATATTAAAAAAATTAAAAACCTCTTTCTGGCATTATTTTTGGCGAAAATGAGATGAGATTGGCCGAAAAAGAAAGAAAAAACTTTTAGTCCCGATTTCTGTTCGCACTCGTCCCGAGTCAGAAAATTCCAAAAAAAATAGCAAAAAAATTCAGAAAATTTAAAAAGTTAATTTCGGGATTATTTCTATCCAAAATGGGTTGAGAGAGGCCGAGAGTGAGAAAAAAAAAATTTTAGTCCCGAATTCCGTTCGTACTCTGCCTGGGGATGAAAATTCCAAAAAAAATAGCAAAAAAATTCAAAAACTTAATAAACCGCTTTCCGGCATTAATTTTAGCCAAAACGGGATGAGATAGGCTGAGAAAGCGAGAAAAATATTTTAGTCCAGAATTCCGTTCGTACTCGGCCAGGGGAAGAAAATTCCAAAAAAAATAGCAAAAAAATTAAAAAAATTAAAAAACCACTTTCTGGAATTATTTTTTGCCAAAACAGGATGAGATTGGCCGAAAAAAGAGAAAAAACTTTTAGTCCCGAATCCGTTCAAACTCTACCCGGGCAAGAAAATTCCGAGAAATACAGAAAAGAATTAAAAAATTAAAAAACCTCTTTCCGGCATTATTTTTTGCCAAAACGGGATGAGATAGGCCGGGAATGCGAGAAAAATCTTCGAGTCCAGAATTCCGTTCGTACTCAGCCTGGGGAAGAAAATTTAGAAAAAAATAGCAAAAAATTATAAAATTAAAAAACCTCTTTCCGGCATTATTTTTTGCCAAAACGGGATGAGATAGGCCGGGAAAGCGAGAAAAATCTTCGAGTCCAGAATTCCGTTCGTACTCAGCCTGGGGAAGAAAATTTCGAAAAAAATAGCAAAAAATTATAAAATTAAAAAACCTCTTTCCGGCATTATATTTTAGCCAAAACGGGATGAGATAGGCCAAGAAAGTGAAAAAAAAAATTTTAGTCCCGAATTCCTTTCATACTCGACCCGTGCAAGAAAATTCCGAAAAAAATAGCAAAAAAATTCAAAAAATTGATAAACCTCTTTCCGGAATTAATTTTAGCCAAAACGGGATGAGATAGGCTGAGAAAGCGAGAAAAATCTTTTAGTCCAAAATTTCGTTCGTACTCGGCCTGGGGAAGAAAATTCCAAAAAAAATAGCAAAAAAATTCAAAAAATTAAAAAACCACTTTCTGGCATTATTTTTTGCCAAAACAGGATGAGATTTGCCGAAAAAGAGAGAAAAAGCTTTTAGTCCCGAATTCTGTTCACACTCATCCCAAGCTAGAAAATTCCAAAAAAAATAGCAAAAAAATTCAAAAAATTTAAAAAGTTAATTCCGGGATTATTTCTACCCAAAATGGGTTGAGACAGGCCGAAAAAGAGAAAAAAAAAAATTAGTCCCAATTCTGTTCATATTGAACCCGGGCTAGAAAATTCCGAAAAAAATAGAAAAAAAAAATTCAAAAAATTAAAAAATCTCTTTCCAGCATTAATTTTAGCCAAATCGGGAAGAGATAGACCGAGAAAGCGAGAAATAAATTTTCGTCCCGAATTCCGTTCATACTCGATCCGGGCAAGAAAATACCGAAAAAAATAGCAAAAAAATTCAAAAAATTAATAAACCACTTTCCGGCATTAATTTTAGCCAAAACGGGATGAGATAGGCCGAGAAAGCGAGAAAAATCTTTTAGTCCAGAATTCCGTTCGTACTCGGCCT
This sequence comes from Quercus lobata, assembly GCF_001633185.2. Lineage (NCBI taxonomy): Eukaryota > Viridiplantae > Streptophyta > Magnoliopsida > Fagales > Fagaceae > Quercus > Quercus lobata. Next base: position 10,004 of record NW_022154903.1, read on the forward strand.
GGGGAAGAAAATTCCAAAAAAAATAGCAAAAAAATTCAAAAAATTAAAAAACCTCTTTCTGGCATTATTTTTCGCCAAAACGGGATGAGATAGGCCGAGAAAGTGAAAAAATAATTTTTTGTCCCGAATTCCGTTCATACTCGACCCGAGCAAGAAAATTCGGAAAAAAATAGCAAAAAAATTCAAAAAATTAATAAACCTCTTTCCGGCATTAATTTCAGCCAAAACGGGATGAGATGGGCCGAGAAAGGGAGAAAAATCTTTTAGTCCAGAATTCCGTTCGTACTCGGCCTGGGCAAGAGAATTCCGAAAAAATAGCAAAAATATTCAAAAAATTAAAAAACTCTTTCTGGCATTATTTTTGGCGAAAACGGGATGAGATTCGCCGAAAAAGAGAGAAAAAACTTTTAGTCCCGAATTCTGTTCGCACTCGTCCCGAGCTAGAAAATTCCAAAAAAAATAGCAAAAAAATTCAGAAAATTTAAAAAGTTAATTTCAGGATTATTTCTATCCAAAATGGGTTGAGAGAGGCCGAGAATGAGAAAAAAAAATTATAGTCCCGAATTCTGTTCATATAGGACCCGGGAAAGAATATTCCGAAAAAAATAGAAACAAAATTCAAAAAATTAGAAAATCTCTTTCCGGCATTAATTTTAGCCAAAACGGGATGAGATAGGCCGGGAAAGCGAGAAAAATCTTCAAGTCCAGAATTCCATTCGTACTCGGCCTGGGGAAGAAAATTCCGAAATAATAGCAAAAATATTAAAAAAATTAAAAACCTCTTTCTGGCATTATTTTTGGCGAAAATGAGATGAGATTGGCCGAAAAAGAGAGAAAAAAATTTTAGTCCCGATTTCTGTTCGCACTCGTCCCGAGTCAAAAAATTCCAAAAAAAATAGCAAAAAAATTCAGAAAATTTAAAAAGTTAATTTCGGGATTATTTCTATCCAAAATGGGTTGAGAGAGGCCGAGAATGAGAAAAAAAAAAATTTTAGTCCCGAATTCCGTTCGTACTCGGCCTGGGGATGAAAATTCCAAAAAAAATAGCAAAAAAATTCAAAAACTTAATAAACCGCTTTCCGGCATTAATTTTAGCCAAAACGGGATAAGATAGGCTGAGAAAGCGAGAAAAATATTTTAGTCCAGAATTCCGTTCGTACTCGGCCTGGGGAAGAAAATTCCAAAAAAAATAGCAAAAAAATTCAAAAAATTAAAAAACCACTTTCTGGAATTATTTTTTGCCAAAACAGGATGAGATTGGCCGAAAAAAGAGAAAAAACTTTTAGTCCCGAATTCCGTTCAAACTCTACCCGGGCAAGAAAATTCCGAGAAATACAGAAAAGAATTAAAAAATTAAAAAACCTCTTTCCGGCATTATTTTTTGCCAAAACGGGATGAGATAGGCCGGGAAAGCGAGAAAAATCTTCGAGTCCAGAATTCCGTTCGTACTCAGCCTGGGGAAGAAAATTTCGAAAAAAATAGCAAAAAATTATAAAATTAAAAAACCTCTTTCCGGCATTATTTTTAGCCAAAACGGGATGAGATAGGCCGAGAAAGTGAAAAAAAAAAATTTTAGTCCCGAATTCCTTTCATACTCGACCCGTGCAAGAAAATTCCGAAAAAAATAGCAAAAAAATTCAAAAAATTGATAAACCTCTTTCCGGAATTAATTTTACCCAAAACGGGATGAGATAGGCTGAGAAAGCGAGAAAAATCTTTTAGTCCAGAATTTCGTTTGTACTCGGCCTGGGGAAGAAAATTCCAAACGAAAACAGAAAAAAATTCAAAAAATTCAAAAACCTATTTCTGGCATTATTTTTCGCCAAAACGGGATGAGATTGGCCGACAAAGAAAGAAAAAACTTTTACTCCTGAATTCTATTCACACCCGTTCCGAGCTAGAAAATACCAAAAAAAATTGCAAAAAAATTCAAAAAATTTAAAAGTTTGATTCCGGGATTATTTCTATCCAAAACAGGATGAGAGAGGCCGAAAAAGAGAAAAAAAAAAAAATTTAGTCCCAATTCTATTCATACTGAACCCCGGCTAGAAAATTCAGAAAAAAATAGAAAAAAAAATTCAAAAAATTAAAAAATCTCTTTCCGGCATTAATTTTAGCAAATCGGGATGAGATTGGCCGAGAAAGCAAGAAATAAATTTTCGTCCCGAATTCCGTTCATACTCGACATGGGCAAGAAAATACTGAAAAAAATAGCAAAAAAATTCAAAAAATTAATAAACCACTTTCCGGCATTAATTTTAGCCAAAACGGGATGAGATAGGCCGAGAAAGCGAGAAAAATCTTTTAGTCCAGAATTTCGTTTGTACTCGGCCTGGGAGAGAAACTTCCAAAAAAAATAGCAAAAAAATTCAAAAAATTAAAAAACCACTTTCTGGAATTATTTTTTGCCAAAACAGGATGAGATTGGCCGAAAAAAGAGAAAAAACTTTTAGTCCCGAATTCCGTTCAAACTCGACCCGGGCAAGAAAATTCCGAGAAATACAGAAAAGAATTAAAAAATTAAAAAACCTCTTTCCGGCATTATTTTTTGTCAAAACGGGATGAGATAGGCCGGGAAAGCGAGAAAAATCTTCGAGTCCAGAATTCCGTTCGAACTCAGCCTGGGGAAGAAAATTTCGAAAAAAATAGCAAAAAATTATAAAATTAAAAAACCTCTTTCCGGCATTATTTTTAGCCAAAACGGGATGAGATAGGCCAAGAAAGTGAAAAAAAAAATTTTAGTCCCGAATTCCTTTCATACTCGACCCGTGCAAGAAAATTCCGAAAAAAATAGCAAAAAAATTCAAAAAATTGATAAACCTCTTTCCGGAATTAATTTTAGCCAAAACGGGATGAGATAGGCTGAGAAAGCGAGAAAAATCTTTTAGTCCAAAATTTCGTTCGTACTCGGCCTGGGGAAGAAAATTCCAAAAAAAATAGCAAAAAAATTCAAAAAATTAAAAAACCACTTTCTGGCATTATTTTTTGCCAAAACAGGATGAGATTTGCCGAAAAAGAGAGAAGAAGCTTTTAGTCCCGAATTCTGTTCACACTCATCCCGAGCTAGAAAATTCCAAAAAAAATAGCAAAAAAATTCAAAAAATTTAAAAAGTTAATTCCGGGATTATTTCTACCCAAAATGGGTTGAGACAGGCCGAAAAAGAGAAAAAAAAAAAAAATTAGTCCCAATTCTGTTCATATTGAACCCGGGCTAGAAAATTCCGAAAAAAATAGAAAAAAAAATTCAAAAAATTAAAAAATCTCTTTCCAGCATTAATTTTAGCCAAATCGGGAAGAGATAGACCGAGAAAGCGATAAATAAATTTTCGTCCCGAATTCCGTTCATACTCGACCCGGGCAAGAAAATACCGAAAAAAATAGCAAAAAAATTCAAAAAATTAATAAACCACTTTCCGGCATTAATTTTAGCCAAAACGGGATGAGATAGGCTGAGAAATGGAGAAAAATCTTTTAGTCCAGAATTCCGTTCGTACTCGGCTTGGGGAAGAAAATTCCAAAAAAAATAGCAAAAAAATTCAAAAAATTAAAAAACCTCTTTCTGGCATTATTTTTCGCCAAAACGGGATGAGATAGGCCGAGAAAGTGAAAAAATAATTTTAGTCCCGAATTCCGTTCATACTTGACCCGAGCAAGAAAATTCGGAAAAAAATAGCAAAAAAATTCAAAAAATTAATAAACCTCTTTCCGGCATTAATTTCAGCCAAAACGGGATGAGATGGGCCGAGAAAGGGAGAAAAATCTTTTAGTCCAGAATTCCGTTCGTACTCGGCCTGGGCAAGAGAATTCCGAAAAAATAGCAAAAATATTCAAAAAATTAAAAAACTCTTTCTGGCATTATTTTTGGCGAAAACGGGATGAGATTCGCCGAAAAAGAGAGAAAAAACTTTTAGTCCCGAATTCTGTTCGCACTCGTCCCGAGCTAGAAAATTCCAAAAAAAATAGCAAAAAAATTCAGAAAATTTAAAAAGTTAGTTTCAGGATTATTTCTATCCAAAATGGGTTGAGAGAGGCCGAGAATGAGAAAAAAAAATTATAGTCCCGAATTCTGTTCATATAGGACCCGGGAAAGAATATTCCGAAAAAAATAGAAACAAAATTCAAAAAATTAGAAAATCTCTTTCCGGCATTAATTTTAGCCAAAACGGGATGAGATAGGCCGGGAAAGCGAGAAAAATCTTCAAGTCCAGAATTCCATTCGTACTCGGCCTGGGGAAGAAAATTCCGAAATAATAGCAAAAATATTAAAAAAATTAAAAACCTCTTTCTGGCATTATTTTTGGCGAAAATGAGATGAGATTGGCCGAAAAAGAGAGAAAAAAATTTTAGTCCCGATTTCTGTTCGCACTCGTCCCGAGTCAAAAAATTCCAAAAAAAATAGCAAAAAAATTCAGAAAATTTAAAAAGTTAATTTCGGGATTATTTCTATCCAAAATGGGTTGAGAGAGGCCGAGAATGAGAAAAAAAAAAATTTTAGTCCCGAATTCCGTTCGTACTCGGCCTGGGGATGAAAATTCCAAAAAAAATAGCAAAAAAATTCAAAAACTTAATAAACCGCTTTCCGGCATTAATTTTAGCCAAAACGGGATAAGATAGGCTGAGAAAGCGAGAAAAATATTTTAGTCCAGAATTCCGTTCGTACTCGGCCTGGGGAAGAAAATTCCAAAAAAAATAGCAAAAAAATTAAAAAAATTAAAAAACCACTTTCTGGAATTATTTTTTGCCAAAACAGGATGAGATTGGCCGAAAAAAGAGAAAAAACTTTTAGTCCCGAAATCCGTTCAAACTCTACCCGGGCAAGAAAATTCCGAGAAATACAGAAAAGAATTAAAAAATTAAAAAACCTCTTTCCGGCATTATTTTTTGCCAAAACGGGATGAGATAGGCCGGGAAAGCGAGAAAAATCTTCGAGTCCAGAATTCCGTTCGTACTCAGCCTGGGGAAGAAAATTTAGAAAAAAATAGCAAAAAATTATAAAATTAAAAAACCTCTTTCCGGCATTATTTTTTGCCAAAACGGGATGAGATAGGCCGGGAAAGCGAGAAAAATCTTCGAGTCCAGAATTCCGTTCGTACTCAGCCTGGGGAAGAAAATTTCGAAAAAAATAGCAAAAAATTATAAAATTAAAAAACCTCTTTCCGGCATTATTTTTAGCCAAAACGGGATGAGATAGGCCGAGAAAGTGAAAAAAAAAAATTTTAGTCCCGAATTCCTTTCATACTCGACCCATGCAAGAAAATTCCGAAAAAAATAGCAAAAAAATTCAAAAAATTGATAAACCTCTTTCCGGAATTAATTTTACCCAAAACGGGATGAGATAGGCTAAGAAAGCGAGAAAAATCTTTTAGTCCAGAATTTCGTTTGTACTCGGCCTGGGGAAGAAAATTCCAAACGAAAACAGAAAAAAATTCAAAAAATTCAAAAACCTATTTCTGGCATTATTTTTCGCCAAAACGAGATGAGATTGGCCGACAAAGACAGAAAAAACTTTTACTCCTGAATTCTATTCACACCCGTTCCGAGCTAGAAAATACCAAAAAAAATTGCAAAAAAATTCAAAAAATTTAAAAGTTTGATTCCGGGATTATTTCTATCCAAAACAGGTTGAGAGAGGCCGAAAAAGAGAAAAAAAAAAATTTTAGTCCCAATTCTGTTCATACTGAACCCCGGCTAGAAAATTCCGAAAAAAGTAGAAAACAAAATTCAAAAAATTAAAAAATCTCTTTCCGGCATTAATTTTAGCAAATCGGGATGAGATAGGCCGGGAAAGCAAGAAATAAATTTTCGTCCCGAATTCCGTTCATACTCAACATGGGCAAGAAAATACCGAAAAAAATAGCAAAAAAATTCGAAAAATTAATAAACCACTTTCCGGCATTAATTTTAGCCAAAACGGGATGAGATAGGCTGAGAAAGCGAGAAAAATCTTTTACTCCAGAATTTCATTCGTACTCGGCCTGGGGGAGAAAATTCCAAAAAAAATAGCAAAAAATTTCAAAAAATTAAAAAACCACTTTCTGGCGTTATTTTTTGCCAAAACAGGATGAGATTGGCCGAAAAAAAGAGAAAAAACTTTTAGTCCCGAATTCCGTTCAAACTCGACCCGGGCAAGAAAATTCCGAGAAAAATAGAAAAAAAATTAAAAAAACCGTCTTTCCGGCACTTATTTTTGCCAAAACGGGATGAAAGATAAGGCCGGGAAGCGAGAAAAATCTTCGAGTCCAGAATTCCGTTCGTACTCAGCTGGGGAAGAAAATTCGAAAAAAAAATAGCAAAAAATTATAAAATTAAAAAACTCTTCCGGCATTAATTTAGCCAAAACGGGATGAGATAAGGCCGAGAAATGTGAAAAAAAAAATTTTTTTTTTAGTCCCGAATTCCTTTCATACTCGACCCGTGCAAATGAAAATTCCGAAAAAAAAATAGCAAAAAATTCAAAAATTGATAAACCGTCTTTCCGGAATTAATTTTTACCCAAAACGGGATGAGAATAAAGGCTGAGAAAGCGAGAAAAATCTTTTAGTCCAGAATTTCGTTTGTACTCGGCCTGGGGAAGAAAATTCCAAACGAAAACAGAAAAAAATTCAAAAAATTCAAAAACCTATTTCTGGCATTATTTTTCGCCAAAACGAGATGAGATTGGCCGACAAAGACAGAAAAAACTTTTACTCCTGAATTCTATTCACACCCGTTCCGAGCTAGAAAATACCAAAAAAAATTGCAAAAAAATTCAAAAAATTTAAAAGTTTGATTCCGGGATTATTTCTATCCAAAACAGGATGAGAGAGGCCGAAAAAGAGAAAAAAAAAAAAAATTTAGTCCCAATTCTATTCATACTGAACCCCGGCTAGAAAATTCAGAAAAAAATAGAAAAAAAAATTCAAAAAATTAAAAAATCTCTTTCCGGCATTAATTTTAGCAAATCGGGATGAGATTGGCCGAGAAAGCAAGAAATAAATTTTCGTCCCGAATTCCGTTCATACTCGACATGGGCAAGAAAATACTGAAAAAAATAGCAAAAAAATTCAAAAAATTAATAAACCACTTTCCGGCATTAATTTTAGCCAAAACGGGATGAGATAGGCCGAGAAAGCGAGAAAAATCTTTTAGTCCAGAATTTCGTTTGTACTCGGCCTGGGAGAGAAACTTCCAAAAAAAATAGCAAAAAAATTCAAAAAATTAAAAAACCACTTTCTGGAATTATTTTTTGCCAAAACAGGATGAGATTGGCCGAAAAAAGAGAAAAAACTTTTAGTCCCGAATTCCGTTCAAACTCGACCCGGGCAAGAAAATTCCGAGAAATACAGAAAAGAATTAAAAAATTAAAAAACCTCTTTCCGGCATTATTTTTTGTCAAAACGGGATGAGATAGGCCGGGAAAGCGAGAAAAATCTTCGAGTCCAGAATTCCGTTCGTACTCAGCCTGGGGAAGAAAATTTCGAAAAATATAGCAAAAAATTATAAAATTAAAAAACCTCTTTCCGGCATTATTTTTAGCCAAAACGGGATGAGATAGGCCAAGAAAGTGAAAAAAAAAAATTTTAGTCCCGAATTCCTTTCATACTCGACCCGTGCAAGAAAATTCCGAAAAAAATAGCAAAAAAATTCAAAAAATTGATAAACCTCTTTCCGGAATTAATTTTACCCAAAACGGGATGAGATAGGCTGAGAAAGCGAGAAAAATCTTTTAGTCCAAAATTTCGTTCGTACTCGGCCTGGGGAAGAAAATTCCAAAAAAAATAGCAAAAAAATTCAAAAAATTAAAAAACCACTTTCTGGCATTATTTTTTGCCAAAACAGGATGAGATTTGCCGAAAAAGAGAGAAAAAGCTTTTAGTCCCGAATTCTGTTCACACTCATCCCGAGCTAGAAAATTCCAAAAAAAATAGCAAAAAAATTCAAAAAATTTAAAAAGTTAATTCCGGGATTATTTCTACCCAAAATGGGTTGAGACAGGCCGAAAAAGAGAAAAAAAAAAAAAATTAGTCCCAATTCTGTTCATATTGAACCCGGGCTAGAAAATTCTGAAAAAAATAGAAAAAAAAATTCAAAAAATTAAAAAATCTCTTTCCAGCTTTAATTTTAGCCAAATCGGGAAGAGATAGACCGAGAAAGCGAGAAATAAATTTTCGTCCCGAATTCCGTTCATACTCGACCCGGGCAAGAAAATACCGAAAAAAATAGCAAAAAAATTCAAAAAATTAATAAACCACTTTCCGGCATTAATTTTAGCCAAAACGGGATGAGATAGGCTGAGAAATGGAGAAAAATCTTTTAGTCCAGAATTCCGTTCGTACTCGGCCTGGGGAAGAAAATTCCAAAAAAAATAGCAAAAAAATTCAAAAAATTAAAAAACCTCTTTCTGGCATTATTTTTCGCCAAAACGGGATGAGATAGGCCGAGAAAGTGAAAAAATAATTTTAGTCCCGAATTCCGTTCATACTCGACCCGAGCAAGAAAATTCGGAAAAAAATAGCAAAAAAATTCAAAAAATTAATAAACCTCTTTCCGGCATTAATTTCAGCCAAAACGGGATGAGATGGGCCGAGAAAGGGAGAAAAATCTTTTAGTCCAGAATTCCGTTCGTACTCGGCCTGGGCAAGAGAATTCCGAAAAAATAGCAAAAATATTCAAAAAATTAAAAAACTCTTTCTGGCATTATTTTTGGCGAAAACGGGATGAGATTCGCCGAAAAAGAGAGAAAAAACTTTTAGTCCCGAATTCTGTTCGCACTCGTCCCGAGCTAGAAAATTCCAAAAAAAATAGCAAAAAAATTCAGAAAATTTAAAAAGTTAATTTCAGGATTATTTCTATCCAAAATGGGTTGAGAGAGGCCGAGAATGAGAAAAAAAAATTATAGTCCCGAATTCTGTTCATATAGGACCCGGGAAAGAATATTCCGAAAAAAATAGAAACAAAATTCAAAAAATTAGAAAATCTCTTTCCGGCATTAATTTTAGCCAAAACGGGATGAGATAGGCCGGGAAAGCGAGAAAAATCTTCAAGTCCAGAATTCCATTCGTACTCGGCCTGGGGAAGAAAATTCCGAAATAATAGCAAAAATATTAAAAAAATTAAAAACCTCTTTCTGGCATTATTTTTGGCGAAAATGAGATGAGATTGGCCGAAAAAGAGAGAAAAAACTTTTAGTCCCGATTTCTGTTCGCACTCGTCCCGAGTCAGAAAATTCCAAAAAAAATAGCAAAAAAATTCAGAAAATTTAAAAAGTTAATTTCGGGATTATTTCTATCCAAAATGGGTTGAGAGAGGCCGAGAATGAGAAAAAAAAAATTTTAGTCCCGAATTCCGTTCGTACTCTGCCTGGGGATGAAAATTCCAAAAAAAATAGCAAAAAAATTCAAAAACTTAATAAACCGCTTTCCGGCATTAATTTTAGCCAAAACGGGATGAGATAGGCTGAGAAAGCGAGAAAAATATTTTAGTCCAGAATTCCGTTCGTACTCGGCCAGGGGAAGAAAATTCCAAAAAAAATAGCAAAAAAATTAAAAAAATTAAAAAACCACTTTCTGGAATTATTTTTTGCCAAAACAGGATGAGATTGGCCGAAAAAAGAGAAAAAACTTTTAGTCCCGAAATCCGTTCAAACTCTACCCGGGCAAGAAAATTCCGAGAAATACAGAAAAGAATTAAAAAATTAAAAAACCTCTTTCCGGCATTATTTTTTGCCAAAACGGGATGAGATAGGCCGGGAAAGCGAGAAAAATCTTCGAGTCCAGAATTCCGTTCGTACTCAGCCTGGGGAAGAAAATTTAGAAAAAAATAGCAAAAAATTATAAAATTAAAAAACCTCTTTCCGGCATTATTTTTTGCCAAAACGGGATGAGATAGGCCGGGAAAGCGAGAAAAATCTTCGAGTCCAGAATTCCGTTCGTACTCAGCCTGGGGAAGAAAATTTCGAAAAAAATAGCAAAAAATTATAAAATTAAAAAACCTCTTTCCGGCATTATTTTTAGCCAAAACGGGATGAGATAGGCCGAGAAAGTGAAAAAAAAAAATTTTAGTCCCGAATTCCTTTCATACTCGACCCATGCAAGAAAATTCCGAAAAAAATAGCAAAAAAATTCAAAAAATTGATAAACCTCTTTCCGAAATTAATTTTACCCAAAACGGGATGAGATAGGCTAAGAAAGCGAGAAAAATCTTTTAGTCCAGAATTTCGTTTGTACTCGGCCTGGGGAAGAAAATTCCAAACGAAAACAGAAAAAAATTCAAAAAATTCAAAAACCTATTTCTGGCATTATTTTTCGCCAAAACGAGATGAGATTGGCCGACAAAGACAGAAAAAACTTTTACTCCTGAATTCTATTCACACCCGTTCCGAGCTAGAAAATACCAAAAAAAATTGCAAAAAAATTCAAAAAATTTAAAAGTTTGATTCCGGGATTATTTCTATCCAAAACAGGATGAGAGAGGCCGAAAAAGAGAAAAAAAAAAAAAAATTTAGTCCCAATTCTGTTCATACTGAACCCCGGCTAGAAAATTCCGAAAAAAATAGAAAAAAAAATTCAAAAAATTAAAAAATCTCTTTCCGGCATTAATTTTAGCAAATCGGGATGAGATAGACCGAGAAAGCAAGAAATAAATTTTCGTCCCGAATTCCGTTCATACTCGACATGGGCAAGAAAATACTGAAAAAAATAGCAAAAAAATTCAAAAAATTAATAAACCACTTTCCGGCATTAATTTTAGCCAAAACGGGATGAGATAGGCCGAGAAAGCGAGAAAAATCTTTTAGTCCAGAATTTCGTTTGTACTCGGCCTGGGAGAGAAACTTCCAAAAAAAATAGCAAAAAAATTCAAAAAATTAAAAAACCACTTTCTGGAATTATTTTTTGCCAAAACAGGATGAGATTGGCCGAAAAAAGAGAAAAAACTTTTAGTCCCGAATTCCGTTCAAACTCGACCCGGGCAAGAAAATTCCGAGAAATACAGAAAAGAATTAAAAAATTAAAAAACCTCTTTCCGGCATTATTTTTTGCCAAAACGGGATGAGATAGGCCGGGAAAGCGAGAAAAATCTTCGAGTCCAGAATTCCGTTCGTACTCAGCCTGGGGAAGAAAATTTCGAAAAAAATAGCAAAAAAATATAAAATTAAAAAACCTCTTTCCGGCATTATTTTTAGCCAAAACGGGATGAGATAGGCCGAGAAAGTGAAAAAAAAAAATTTTAGTCCCGAATTCCTTTCATACTCGACCCGTGCAAGAAAATTCCGAAAAAAATAGCAAAAAAATTCAAAAAATTGATAAACCTCTTTCCGGAATTAATTTTACCCAAAACGGGATGAGATAGGCTAAGAAAGCGAGAAAAATCTTTTAGTCCAGAATTTCGTTTGTACTCGGCCTGGGGAAGAAAATTCCAAACGAAAACAGAAAAAAATTCAAAAAATTCAAAAACCTATTTCTGGCATTATTTTTCGCCAAAACGAGATGAGATTGGCCGACAAAGACAGAAAAAACTTTTACTCCTGAATTCTATTCACACCCGTTCCGAGCTAGAAAATACCAAAAAAAATTGCAAAAAAATTCAAAAAATTTAAAAGTTTGATTCCGGGATTATTTCTATCCAAAACAGGATGAGAGAGGCCGAAAAAGAGAAAAAAAAAAAAAAATTTAGTCCCAATTCTGTTCATACTGAACCCCGGCTAGAAAATTCCGAAAAAAATAGAAAAAAAAATTCAAAAAATTAAAAAATCTCTTTCCGGCATTAATTTTAGCAAATCGGGATGAGATAGACCGAGAAAGCAAGAAATAAATTTTCGTCCCGAATTCCGTTCATACTCGACATGGGCAAGAAAATACTGAAAAAAATAGCAAAAAAATTCAAAAAATTAATAAACCACTTTCCGGCATTAATTTTAGCCAAAACGGGATGAGATAGGCCGAGAAAGCGAGAAAAATCTTTTAGTCCAGAATTTCGTTTGTACTCGGCCTGGGAGAGAAACTTCCAAAAAAAATAGCAAAAAAATTCAAAAAATTAAAAAACCACTTTCTGGAATTATTTTTTGCCAAAACAGGATGAGATTGGCCGAAAAAAGAGAAAAAACTTTTAGTCCCGAATTCCGTTCAAACTCGACCCGGGCAAGAAAATTCCGAGAAATACAGAAAAGAATTAAAAAATTAAAAAACCTCTTTCCGGCATTATTTTTTGTCAAAACGGGATGAGATAGGCCGGGAAAGCGAGAAAAATCTTCGAGTCCAGAATTCCGTTCGAACTCAGCCTGGGGAAGAAAATTTCGAAAAAAATAGCAAAAAATTATAAAATTAAAAAACCTCTTTCCGGCATTATTTTTAGCCAAAACGGGATGAGATAGGCCAAGAAAGTGAAAAAAAAAATTTTAGTCCCGAATTCCTTTCATACTCGACCCGTGCAAGAAAATTCCGAAAAAAATAGCAAAAAAATTCAAAAAATTGATAAACCTCTTTCCGGAATTAATTTTAGCCAAAACGGGATGAGATAGGCTGAGAAAGCGAGAAAAATCTTTTAGTCCAAAATTTCGTTCGTACTCGGCCTGGGGAAGAAAATTCCAAAAAAAATAGCAAAAAAATTCAAAAAATTAAAAAACCACTTTCTGGCATTATTTTTTGCCAAAACAGGATGAGATTTGCCGAAAAAGAGAGAAAAAGCCTTTAGTCCCGAATTCTGTTCACACTCATCCCGAGCTAGAAAATTCCAAAAAAAATAGCAAAAAAATTCAAAAAATTTAAAAAGTTAATTCCGGGATTATTTCTACCCAAAATGGGTTGAGACAGGCCGAAAAAGAGAAAAAAAAAAAATTAGTCCCAATTCTGTTCATATTGAACCCGGGCTAGAAAATTCCGAAAAAAATAGAAAAAAAAATTCAAAAAATTAAAAAATCTCTTTCCAGCATTAATTTTAGCCAAATCGGGAAGAGATAGACCGAGAAAGCGAGAAATAAATTTTCGTCCCGAATTCCGTTCATACTCGACCCGGGCAAGAAAATACCGAAAAAAATAGCAAAAAAATTCAAAAAATTAATAAACCACTTTCCGGCATTAATTTTAGCCAAAACGGGATGAGATAGGCTGAGAAATGGAGAAAAATCTTTTAGTCCAGAATTCCGTTCGTACTCGGCCTGGGGAAGAAAATTCCGAAAAAAATAGCAAAAATATTCAAAAAATTAAAAACCTCTTTCTGGCATTATTTTCTGCCAAAACGGGATGAATAGGCGAGTGAAAAAAATAATTTAGTCCCCGAATTCCGTTCAACTTCGACCCGAGCAAGAAAATTCGGAAAAAAATAGCAAAAAAATTCAAAAAATTAATAAACCTCTTTCCGGCATTAATTTCAGCCAAAACGGGATGAGATGGGCCGAGAAAGGGAGAAAAATCTTTTAGTCCAGAATTCCGTTCGTACTCGGCCTGGGCAAGAGAATTCCGAAAAAATAGCAAAAATATTCAAAAAATTAAAAACCTCTTTCTGGCATTATTTTTGGCGAAAACGGGATGAGATTCGCCGAAAAAGAGAGAAAAAACTTTTAGTCCCGATTTCTGTTCGCACTCGTCCCGAGTCAGAAAATTCCAAAAAAAATAGCAAAAAAATTCAAGAAAATTAAAAAGTTAATTTCTAGATTATTTCTATCGCAAAATGGGTTGAGAGAGCCGAGAAATGAAAAAAAAAATTAAGCCCGAATTCCTGTTCATATAGGGACCCGGAAAAGAATATCCGAAAAAATAAAACAAAATTCAAAAATTTAGAAAAATCCTTTCCGGCATTAATTTAGCCAAACGGATGAGAAGTAGGCCGGGAAAGCGAGAAAGAATCTTCAATGTCCAGAACCATTCGACGTCGGCCTGGGAAAAGTTCCGAAATGAAACAAAAAATTAAAAAATTAAAAAACACTCTTTCTGGCATTATGTTGGCGAAGAGAATGAGAGAGATTGGCCGAAAAAGAAGAAAAAAAATTTAGTCCCGATTTCTGTTCCACTCGTCCGAGTCCCAGAAAAATCCAAAAAATAGCAAAAAAATTCAGAAAATAAAAAGTTAATTTCGGGGATATTCTATCCAAAATGGTTGAGAGAGCCGAGATGAAAAAAAAAAAATTTTAGTCCCGAATTCCGTTCCCGTACTCGCCTGGGGATGAAAATTCCCAAAAAAAATATCAAAAATTCAAAACACTTAATAAACCACTTTCCGGAATTAATTTTAGCCAAAACGGGATGAGATAGGCCGAGAAAGCGAGAAAAATCTTTTAGTCCAGAATTTCATTCGTACTCGGCCTGGGGGAGAAAATTCCAAAAAAAATAGCAAAAAAATTCAAAAAATTAAAAAACCACTTTCTGGCATTATTTTTTGCCAAAACAGGATGAGATTGGCCGAAAAAAAGAGAAAAAACTTTTAGTCCCGAATTCCGTTCAAACTCGACCCGGGCAAGAAAATTCCGATAAATATAGAAAAAAAATTAAAAAATTAAAAAACCTCTTTCCGGCATTATTTTTTGCCAAAACGGGATGAGATAGGCCGGGAAAGCGAGAAAAATCTTCGAGTCCAGAATTCCGTTCGTACTCAGCCTGGGGAAGAAAATTTCGAAAAAAATAGCAAAAAATTATAAAATTAAAAAACCTCTTTCCGGCATTATTTTTTGCCAAAACGGGATGAGATAGGCCGGGAAAGCGAGAAAAATCTTCGAGTCCAGAATTCTGTCCATACAAGACCCAGGCATGAAAATTTCGAAAAAAATAGAAACAAAATTCAAAAAATTAGAAAATCTCTTTCCGGCATTAATTTTAGCCAAATCGGGATGAGATAGGCCAAGAAAGCGAGAAACAAATATTCGTCCCGAATTCCGTTCACACTCGACCCGGGCAAGAAAATTCTGAAAAAAATAGCAAAAAATTTCAAAAACTTAATAAACCGCTTTCCGGCATTAATTTTAGCCAAAACGGGATGAGATAGGCCGAGAAAGCGAGAAAAATCTTTTAGTCCAGAATTTCATTCGTACTCGGCCTGGGGAAGAAAATTGTGAAAAAAATAGCAAAAATATTCAAAAAATTAAAAACCACTTTCTGGCATTATTTTTGGCAAAAACGGGATGAGATTGGCCGAAAAAGAGAGAAAAGACTTTTAGTCCCGAATTTTGTTCGCACTCGTCCCGAAATAGAAAATTCCAAAAAAAATAGCAAAAAAATTCAAAAAATTTAAAAAGTTAATTTCGGGATTATTTCTATCCAAAATCGGTTGAGAGAGGCCGAGAATGAGAAAAAAAAAATTTTACTCCCGAATTCTGTCCATACAAGACCCAGGCAAGAAAATTCCGAAAAAAATAGAAACAAAATTCAAAAAATTAGAAAATCTCTTTCCGGCATTAATTTTAGCGAAATCGGGATGAGATAGGCCGAGAAAGCGAGAAATAAATATTCGTCCCGAATTCCGTTCATACTCGACCCGGGCAAGAAAATTCCGAAAAAAATTTCAAAAACTTTCAAAAACTTAATAAACCGCTTTCCGGCATTAATTTTAGCCAAAACGGGATGAGATAGGCCGAGAAAGCGAGAAAAATCTTTTAGTCCAGAATTTCGTTCGTACTCGGCCTGGGGGAGAAAATTCCAAAAAAAATAGCAAAAAAATTCAAAAAATTAAAAAACCACTT
The DNA here is from genome assembly GCF_001633185.2 of Quercus lobata. Taxonomy (NCBI): domain Eukaryota; kingdom Viridiplantae; phylum Streptophyta; class Magnoliopsida; order Fagales; family Fagaceae; genus Quercus; species Quercus lobata. The sequence continues at coordinate 25,650 of NW_022154903.1, forward strand.
TCTGGCATTATTTTTTGCCAAAACAGAATGAGATTGGCCGAAAAAAAGAGAAAAAACTTTTAGTCCCGAATTCCATTCAAACTCGACCCGGGCAAGAAAATTCCGAGAAATATAGAAAAAAAATTAAAAAACCTCTTTCCGGCATTATTTTTTGCCAAAACGGGATGAGATAGACCGGGAAAGCGAGAAAAATCTTCGAGTCCAGAATTCCGTTCGTACTCAGCCTGGGGAAGAAAATTTCGAAAAAAATAGCAAAAAATTATAAAATTAAAAAACCTCTTTCCGGCATTATTTTTAGCCAAAACGGGATGAGATAGGCCGAGAAAGTGAAAAAAAAAAAATTTTAGTCCCGAATTCCTTTCATACTCGACCCGTGCAAGAAAATTCCGAAAAAAATAGCAAAAAAATTCAAAAAATTGATAAACCTCTTTCCGGAATTAATTTTACCCAAAACGGGATGAGATAGGCTAAGAAAGCGAGAAAAATCTTTTAGTCCAGAATTTCGTTTGTACTCGGCCTGGGGAAGAAAATTCCAAACGAAAACAGAAAAAAATTCAAAAAATTCAAAAACCTATTTCTGGCATTATTTTTCGCCAAAACGAGATGAGATTGGCCGACAAAGACAGAAAAAACTTTTACTCCTGAATTCTATTCACACCCGTTCCGAGCTAGAAAATACCAAAAAAAATTGCAAAAAAATTCAAAAAATTTAAAAGTTTGATTCCGGGATTATTTCTATCCAAAACAGGATGAGAGAGGCCGAAAAAGAGAAAAAAAAAAATTTAGTCCCAATTCTGTTCATACTGAACCCCGGCTAGAAAATTCCGAAAAAAATAGAAAAAAAAATTCAAAAAATTAAAAAATCTCTTTCCGGCATTAATTTTAGCAAATCGGGATGAGATAGGCCGAGAAAGCAAGAAATAAATTTTCGTCCCGAATTCCGTTCATACTCGACATGGGCAAGAAAATACTGAAAAAAATAGCAAAAAAATTCAAAAAATTAATAAACCACTTTCCGGCATTAATTTTAGCCAAAACGGGATGAGATAGGCCGAGAAAGCGAGAAAAATCTTTTAGTCCAGAATTTCGTTAGTACTCGGCCTGGGAGAGAAACTTCCAAAAAAAATAGCAAAAAAATTCAAAAAATTAAAAAACCACTTTCTGGAATTATTTTTTGCCAAAACAGGATGAGATTGGCCGAAAAAAGAGAAAAAACTTTTAGTCCCGAATTCCGTTCAAACTCGACCCGGGCAAGAAAATTCCGAGAAATACAGAAAAGAATTAAAAAATTAAAAAACCTCTTTCCGGCATTATTTTTTGCCAAAACGGGATGAGATAGGCCGGGAAAGCGAGAAAAATCTTCGAGTCCAGAATTCCGTTCGTACTCAGCCTGGGGAAGAAAATTTCGAAAAAAATAGCAAAAAATTATAAAATTAAAAAACCTCTTTCCGGCATTATTTTTAGCCAAAACGGGATGAGATAGGCCGAGAAAGTGAAAAAAAAAAATTTTAGTCCCGAATTCCTTTCATACTCGACCCGTGCAAGAAAATTCCGAAAAAAATAGCAAAAAAATTCAAAAAATTGATAAACCTCTTTCCGGAATTAATTTTACCCAAAACGGGATGAGATAGGCTGAGAAAGAGAGAAAAATCTTTTAGTCCAGAATTTCGTTCGTACTCGGCCTGGGGAAGAAAATTCCAAACGAAAATAGAAAAAAAATTCAAAAAATTAAAAAAACTATTTCGAGCATTATTTTTCGCCAAAACGGGATGAGATTGGCCGACAAAGACAGAAAAAACTTTTACTCCCGAATTCTATTCACACCCGTTCCGAGCTAGAAAATACCAAAAAAAATTGCAAAAAAATTCAAAAAATTTAAAAGTTTGATTCCGGGATTATTTCTATCCAAAACAGGTTGAGAGAGGCCGAAAAAGAGAAAAAAAAAATTTTAGTCCCAATTCTGTTCATACTGAACCCCGGCTAGAAAATTCCGAAAAAAGTAGAAAACAAAATTCAAAAAATTAAAAAATCTCTTTCCGGCATTAATTTTAGCAAATCGGGATGAGATAGGCCGGGAAAGCAAGAAATAAATTTTCGTCCCGAATTCCGTTCATACTCAACATGGGCAAGAAAATACCGAAAAAAATAGCAAAAAAATTCGAAAAATTAATAAACCACTTTCCGGCATTAATTTTAGCCAAAACGGGATGAGATAGGCTGAGAAAGCGAGAAAAATCTTTTACTCCAGAATTTCATTCGTACTCGGCCTGGGGGAGAAAATTCCAAAAAAAATAGCAAAAAATTTCAAAAAATTAAAAAACCACTTTCTGGCGTTATTTTTTGCCAAAACAGGATGAGATTGGCCGAAAAAAAGAGAAAAAACTTTTAGTCCCGAATTCCGTTCAAACTCGACCCGGGCAAGAAAATTCCGAGAAATATAGAAAAAAAATTAAAAAACCTCTTTCCGGCATTATTTTTTGCCAAAACGGGATGAGATAGGCCGGGAAAGCGAGAAAAATCTTCGAGTCCAGAATTCCGTTCGTACTCAGCCTGGGGAAGAAAATTTCGAAAAAAATAGCAAAAAATTATAAAATTAAAAAACCTCTTTCCGGCATTATTTTTAGCCAAAACGGGATGAGATAGGCCGAGAAAGTGAAAAAAAAAAATTTTAGTCCCGAATTCCTTTCATACTCGACCCGTGCAAGAAAATTCCGAAAAAAATAGCAAAAAAATTCAAAAAATTGATAAACCTCTTTCCGGAATTAATTTTACCCAAAACGGGATGAGATAGGCTGAGAAAGCGAGAAAAATCTTTTAGTCCAGAATTTCGTTTGTACTCGGCCTGGGGAAGAAAATTCCAAACGAAAACAGAAAAAAATTCAAAAAATTCAAAAACCTATTTCTGGCATTATTTTTCGCCAAAACGGGATGAGATTGGCCGACAAAGAAAGAAAAAACTTTTACTCCTGAATTCTATTCACACCCGTTCCGAGCTAGAAAATACCAAAAAAAATTGCAAAAAAATTCAAAAAATTTAAAAGTTTGATTCCGGGATTATTTCTATCCAAAACAGGATGAGAGAGGCCGAAAAAGAGAAAAAAAAAAAAATTTAGTCCCAATTCTATTCATACTGAACCCCGGCTAGAAAATTCAGAAAAAAATAGAAAAAAAAATTCAAAAAATTAAAAAATCTCTTTCCGGCATTAATTTTAGCAAATCGGGATGAGATTGGCCGAGAAAGCAAGAAATAAATTTTCGTCCCGAATTCCGTTCATACTCGACATGGGCAAGAAAATACTGAAAAAAATAGCAAAAAAATTCAAAAAATTAATAAACCACTTTCCGGCATTAATTTTAGCCAAAACGGGATGAGATAGGCCGAGAAAGCGAGAAAAATCTTTTAGTCCAGAATTTCGTTTGTACTCGGCCTGGGAGAGAAACTTCCAAAAAAAATAGCAAAAAAATTCAAAAAATTAAAAAACCACTTTCTGGAATTATTTTTTGCCAAAACAGGATGAGATTGGCCGAAAAAAGAGAAAAAACTTTTAGTCCCGAATTCCGTTCAAACTCGACCCGGGCAAGAAAATTCCGAGAAATACAGAAAAGAATTAAAAAATTAAAAAACCTCTTTCCGGCATTATTTTTTGTCAAAACGGGATGAGATAGGCCGGGAAAGCGAGAAAAATCTTCGAGTCCAGAATTCCGTTCGAACTCAGCCTGGGGAAGAAAATTTCGAAAAAAATAGCAAAAAATTATAAAATTAAAAAACCTCTTTCCGGCATTATTTTTAGCCAAAACGGGATGAGATAGGCCAAGAAAGTGAAAAAAAAAATTTTAGTCCCGAATTCCTTTCATACTCGACCCGTGCAAGAAAATTCCGAAAAAAATAGCAAAAAAATTCAAAAAATTGATAAACCTCTTTCCGGAATTAATTTTAGCCAAAACGGGATGAGATAGGCTGAGAAAGCGAGAAAAATCTTTTAGTCCAAAATTTCGTTCGTACTCGGCCTGGGGAAGAAAATTCCAAAAAAAATAGCAAAAAAATTCAAAAAATTAAAAAACCACTTTCTGGCATTATTTTTTGCCAAAACAGGATGAGATTTGCCGAAAAAGAGAGAAGAAGCTTTTAGTCCCGAATTCTGTTCACACTCATCCCGAGCTAGAAAATTCCAAAAAAAATAGCAAAAAAATTCAAAAAATTTAAAAAGTTAATTCCGGGATTATTTCTACCCAAAATGGGTTGAGACAGGCCGAAAAAGAGAAAAAAAAAAAAAATTAGTCCCAATTCTGTTCATATTGAACCCGGGCTAGAAAATTCCGAAAAAAATAGAAAAAAAAATTCAAAAAATTAAAAAATCTCTTTCCAGCATTAATTTTAGCCAAATCGGGAAGAGATAGACCGAGAAAGCGATAAATAAATTTTCGTCCCGAATTCCGTTCATACTCGACCCGGGCAAGAAAATACCGAAAAAAATAGCAAAAAAATTCAAAAAATTAATAAACCACTTTCCGGCATTAATTTTAGCCAAAACGGGATGAGATAGGCTGAGAAATGGAGAAAAATCTTTTAGTCCAGAATTCCGTTCGTACTCGGCTTGGGGAAGAAAATTCCAAAAAAAATAGCAAAAAAATTCAAAAAATTAAAAAACCTCTTTCTGGCATTATTTTTCGCCAAAACGGGATGAGATAGGCCGAGAAAGTGAAAAAATAATTTTAGTCCCGAATTCCGTTCATACTTGACCCGAGCAAGAAAATTCGGAAAAAAATAGCAAAAAAATTCAAAAAATTAATAAACCTCTTTCCGGCATTAATTTCAGCCAAAACGGGATGAGATGGGCCGAGAAAGGGAGAAAAATCTTTTAGTCCAGAATTCCGTTCGTACTCGGCCTGGGCAAGAGAATTCCGAAAAAATAGCAAAAATATTCAAAAAATTAAAAAACTCTTTCTGGCATTATTTTTGGCGAAAACGGGATGAGATTCGCCGAAAAAGAGAGAAAAAACTTTTAGTCCCGAATTCTGTTCGCACTCGTCCCGAGCTAGAAAATTCCAAAAAAAATAGCAAAAAAATTCAGAAAATTTAAAAAGTTAGTTTCAGGATTATTTCTATCCAAAATGGGTTGAGAGAGGCCGAGAATGAGAAAAAAAAATTATAGTCCCGAATTCTGTTCATATAGGACCCGGGAAAGAATATTCCGAAAAAAATAGAAACAAAATTCAAAAAATTAGAAAATCTCTTTCCGGCATTAATTTTAGCCAAAACGGGATGAGATAGGCCGGGAAAGCGAGAAAAATCTTCAAGTCCAGAATTCCATTCGTACTCGGCCTGGGGAAGAAAATTCCGAAATAATAGCAAAAATATTAAAAAAATTAAAAACCTCTTTCTGGCATTATTTTTGGCGAAAATGAGATGAGATTGGCCGAAAAAGAGAGAAAAAAATTTTAGTCCCGATTTCTGTTCGCACTCGTCCCGAGTCAAAAAATTCCAAAAAAAATAGCAAAAAAATTCAGAAAATTTAAAAAGTTAATTTCGGGATTATTTCTATCCAAAATGGGTTGAGAGAGGCCGAGAATGAGAAAAAAAAAAATTTTAGTCCCGAATTCCGTTCGTACTCGGCCTGGGGATGAAAATTCCAAAAAAAATAGCAAAAAAATTCAAAAACTTAATAAACCGCTTTCCGGCATTAATTTTAGCCAAAACGGGATAAGATAGGCTGAGAAAGCGAGAAAAATATTTTAGTCCAGAATTCCGTTCGTACTCGGCCTGGGGAAGAAAATTCCAAAAAAAATAGCAAAAAAATTCAAAAAATTAAAAAACCACTTTCTGGAATTATTTTTTGCCAAAACAGGATGAGATTGGCGAAAAAAGAGAAAAAACTTTTAGTCCCGAAATCCGTTCAAACTCTACCCGGGCAAGAAAATTCCGAGAAATACAGAAAAGAATTAAAAAATTAAAAAACCTCTTTCCGGCATTATTTTTTGCCAAAACGGGATGAGATAGGCCGGGAAAGCGAGAAAAATCTTCGAGTCCAGAATTCCGTTCGTACTCAGCCTGGGGAAGAAAATTTAGAAAAAAATAGCAAAAAATTATAAAATTAAAAAACCTCTTTCCGGCATTATTTTTTGCCAAAACGGGATGAGATAGGCCGGGAAAGCGAGAAAAATCTTCGAGTCCAGAATTCCGTTCGTACTCAGCCTGGGGAAGAAAATTTCGAAAAAAATAGCAAAAAATTATAAAATTAAAAAACCTCTTTGCGGCATTATTTTTAGCCAAAACGGGATGAGATAGGCCGAGAAAGTGAAAAAAAAAAATTTTAGTCCCGAATTCCTTTCATACTCGACCCGTGCAAGAAAATTCCGAAAAAAATAGCAAAAAAATTCAAAAAATTGATAAACCTCTTTCCGGAATTAATTTTACCCAAAACGGGATGAGATAGGCTAAGAAAGCGAGAAAAATCTTTTAGTCCAGAATTTCGTTTGTACTCGGCCTGGGGAAGAAAATTCCAAACGAAAACAGAAAAAAATTCAAAAAATTCAAAAACCTATTTCTGGCATTATTTTTCGCCAAAACGAGATGAGATTGGCCGACAAAGACAGAAAAAACTTTTACTCCTGAATTCTATTCACACCCGTTCCGAGCTAGAAAATACCAAAAAAAATTGCAAAAAAATTCAAAAAATTTAAAAGTTTGATTCCGGGATTATTTCTATCCAAAACAGGATGAGAGAGGCCGAAAAAGAGAAAAAAAAAAATTTTAGTCCCAATTCTGTTCATACTGAACCCCGGCTAGAAAATTCCGAAAAAAATAGAAAAAAAAATTCAAAAAATTAAAAAATCTCTTTCCGGCATTAATTTTAGCAAATCGGGATGAGATAGGCCGAGAAAGCAAGAAATAAATTTTCGTCCCGAATTCCGTTCATACTCGACATGGGCAAGAAAATACTGAAAAAAATAGCAAAAAAATTCAAAAAATTAATAAACCACTTTCCGGCATTAATTTTAGCCAAAACGGGATGAGATAGGCCGAGAAAGCGAGAAAAATCTTTTAGTCCAGAATTTCGTTCGTACTCGGCCTGGGGGAGAAAATTCCAAAAAAAATAGCAAAAAAATTCAAAAAATTAAAAAACCACTTTCTGGAATTATTTTTTGCCAAAACAGGATGAGATTGGCCGAAAAAAAGAGAAAAAACTTTTAGTCCCGAATTCCGTTCAAACTCGACCCGGGCAAGAAAATTCCGAGAAATACAGAAAAGAATTAAAAAATTAAAAAACCTCTTTCCGGCATTATTTTTTGCCAAAACGGGATGAGATAGGCCGGGAAAGCGAGAAAAATCTTCGAGTCCAGAATTCCGTTCGTACTCAGCCTGGGGAAGAAAATTTCGAAAAAAATAGCAAAAAATTATAAAATTAAAAAACCTCTTTCCGGCATTATTTTTAGCCAAAACGGGATGAGATAGGCCGAGAAAGTGAAAAAAAAAATTTTAGTCCCGAATTCCTTTCATACTCGACCCGTGCAAGAAAATTCCGAAAAAAATAGCAAAAAAATTCAAAAAATTGATAAACCTCTTTCCGGAATTAATTTTACCCAAAACGGGATGAGATAGGCTGAGAAAGCGAGAAAAATCTTTTAGTCCAGAATTTCGTTCGTACTCGGCCTGGGGAAGAAAATTCCAAACGAAAATAGAAAAAAAATTCAAAAAATTAAAAAACCTATTTCTGGCATTATTTTTCGCCAAAACGGGATGAGATTGGCCGACAAAGACAGAAAAAACTTTTACTCCCGAATTCTATTCACACCCGTTCCGAGCTAGAAAATACCAAAAAAAATTGCAAAAAAATTCAAAAAATTTAAAAGTTTGATTCCGGGATTATTTCTATCCAAAACAGGTTGAGAGAGGCCGAAAAAGAGAAAAAAAAAAAATTTTAGTCCCAATTCTGTTCATACTGAACCCCGGCTAGAAAATTCCGAAAAAAGTAGAAAACAAAATTCAAAAAATTAAAAAATCTCTTTCCGGCATTAATTTTAGCAAATCGGGATGAGATAGGCCGAGAAAGCAAGAAATAAATTTTCGTCCCGAATTCCGTTCATACTCAACATGGGCAAGAAAATACCGAAAAAAATAGCAAAAAAATTCAAAAAATTAATAAACCACTTTCCGGCATTAATTTTAGCCAAAACGGGATGAGATAGGCCGAGAAAGCGAGAAAAATCTTTTAGTCCAGAATTTCGTTCGTACTCGGCCTGGGGGAGAAAATTCCAAAAAAAATAGCAAAAAAATTCAAAAAATTAAAAAACCACTTTCTGGCATTATTTTTTGCCAAAACAGGATGAGATTGGCCGAAAAAAAGAGAAAAAACTTTTAGTCCCGAATTCCGTTCAAACTCGACCCGGGCAAGAAAATTCCGAGAAATATAGAAAAGAATTAAAAAATTAAAAAACCTCTTTCCGGCATTATTTTTTGCCAAAACGGGATGAGATAGGCCGGGAAAGCGAGAAAAATCTTCGAGTCCAGAATTCCGTTCGTACTCAGCCTGGGGAAGAAAATTTCGAAAAAAATAGCAAAAAATTATAAAATTAAAAAACCTCTTTCCGGCATTATTTTTAGCCAAAACGGGATGAGATAGGCCGAGAAAGTGAAAAAAAAAAATTTTAGTCCCGAATTCCTTTCATACTCGACCCGTGCAAGAAAATTCCGAAAAAAATAGCAAAAAAATTCAAAAAATTGATAAACCTCTTTCCGGAATTAATTTTACCCAAAACGGGATGAGATAGGCTGAGAAAGCGAGAAAAATCTTTTAGTCCAGAATTTCGTTTGTACTCGGCCTGGGGAAGAAAATTCCAAACGAAAACAGAAAAAAATTCAAAAAATTCAAAAACCTATTTCTGGCATTATTTTTCGCCAAAACGGGATGAGATTGGCCGACAAAGACAGAAAAAACTTTTACTCCTGAATTCTATTCACACCCGTTCCGAGCTAGAAAATACCAAAAAAAATTGCAAAAAAATTCAAAAAATTTAAAAGTTTGATTCCGGGATTATTTCTATCCAAAACAGGATGAGAGAGGCCGAAAAAGAGAAAAAAAAAAAAAATTTAGTCCCAATTCTATTCATACTGAACCCCGGCTAGAAAATTCAGAAAAAAATAGAAAAAAAAATTCAAAAAATTAAAAAATCTCTTTCCGGCATTAATTTTAGCAAATCGGGATGAGATTGGCCGAGAAAGCAAGAAATAAATTTTCGTCCCGAATTCCGTTCATACTCGACATGGGCAGAAAGAAAAATAGCAAAAAATTCAAAAAATTAATAAACCACTTTCCGGCATTAATTTTAGCCAAAACGGGATGAGATAGGCCGAGAAAGCGAGAAAAATCTTTTAGTCCAGAATTTCGTTAGTACTCGGCCTGGTAGAGAAACTTCCAAAAAAAATAGCAAAAAAATTCAAAAAATTAAAAAACCACTTTCTGGAATTATTTTTTGCCAAAACAGGATGAGATTGGCCGAAAGAAGAGAAAACTTTTAGTCCCGAATTCCGTTCAAACTCGACCCGGGCAAGAAAATTCCGAGAAATACAGAAAAGAATTAAAAAATTAAAAAACCTCTTTCCGGCATTATTTTTTGCCAAAACGGGATGAGATAGGCCGGGAAAGCGAGAAAAATCTTCGAGTCCAGAATTCCGTTCGTACTTTGCCTGGGGAAGAAAATTTCGAAAAAAATAGCAAAAAATTATAAAATTAAAAAACCTCTTTCCGGCATTATTTTTAGCCAAAACGGGATGAGATAGGCCAAGAAAGTGAAAAAAAAAATTTTAGTCCCGAATTCCTTTTATACTCGACCCGTGCAAGAAAATTCCGAAAAAAATAGCAAAAAAATTCAAAAAATTGATAAACCTCTTTCCGGAATTAATTTTACCCAAAACGGGATGAGATAGGCTGAGAAAGCGAGAAAAATCTTTTAGTCCGAAATTTCGTTCGTACTCGGCCTGGGGAAGAAAATTCCAAAAAAAATAGCAAAAAAATTCAAAAAATTAAAAAACCACTTTCTGGCATTATTTTTTGCCAAAACAGGATGAGATTTTCCGAAAAAGAGAGAAAAAGCTTTTAGTCCCGAATTCTGTTCACACTCATCCCGAGCTAGAAAATTCCAAAAAAAATAGCAAAAAAATTCAAAAAATTTAAAAAGTTAATTCCGGGATTATTTCTACCCAAAATGGGTTGAGACAGGCCGAAAAAGAGAAAAAAAAAAAATTAGTCCCAATTCTGTTCATATTGAACCCGGGCTAGAAAATTCCGAAAAAAATAGAAAAAAAAATTCAAAAAATTAAAAAATCTCTTTCCAGCATTAATTTTAGCCAAATCGGGAAGAGATAGACCGAGAAAGCGATAAATAAATTTTCGTCCCGAATTCCGTTCATACTCGACCCGGGCAAGAAAATACCGAAAAAAATAGCAAAAAAATTCAAAAAATTAATAAACCACTTTCCGGCATTAATTTTAGCCAAAACGGGATGAGATAGGCTGAGAAATGGAGAAAAATCTTTTAGTCCAGAATTCCGTTCGTACTCGGCTTGGGGAAGAAAATTCCAAAAAAAATAGCAAAAAAATTCAAAAAATTAAAAAACCTCTTTCTGGCATTATTTTTCGCCAAAACGGGATGAGATAGGCCGAGAAAGTGAAAAAATAATTTTAGTCCCGAATTCCGTTCATACTTGACCCGAGCAAGAAAATTCGGAAAAAAATAGCAAAAAAATTCAAAAAATTAATAAACCTCTTTCCGGCATTAATTTCAGCCAAAACGGGATGAGATGGGCCGAGAAAGGGAGAAAAATCTTTTAGTCCAGAATTCCGTTCGTACTCGGCCTGGGCAAGAGAATTCCGAAAAAATAGCAAAAATATTCAAAAAATTAAAAAACTCTTTCTGGCATTATTTTTGGCGAAAACGGGATGAGATTCGCCGAAAAAGAGAGAAAAAACTTTTAGTCCCGAATTCTGTTCGCACTCGTCCCGAGCTAGAAAATTCCAAAAAAAATAGCAAAAAAATTCAGAAAATTTAAAAAGTTAATTTCAGGATTATTTCTATCCAAAATGGGTTGAGAGAGGCCGAGAATGAGAAAAAAAAATTATAGTCCCGAATTCTGTTCATATAGGACCCGGG
>NW_022154904.1:0-36695 GCF_001633185.2 Quercus lobata
TTAACTTTAACTGCTTAAACCAGGCTTCAAATTTTGGGGTTCTGCCATTAAACTCTATTTAGCCCTGCAGCTCCACTACACTAAAAATTTTTAATTCTGACACCAAGAGATCCGCCAGAGTCATATATATATCACTCTGGATTACAAGGATGGTTTACTAGTGTTATATGAACAGAGTGCACTAAAAAAAAAAAAAAAAAAGACTTATACGCATATATGCCACATTGAATCATCTTAAATCATTTTCTCATTACTCTGCCACAAAAACACAGCTGCAAGAATTTTTAAATTGCATTGCTAAACCAAAAGGTCATATTAAGTATTAACAACCAAATATTAATGATTTTTTTATCTATGGCTGGCCAGTAAGTGTTCTTAGAAATGTCAGCAGCATCAACATCTGCTAAGATAGACAATTTGCACAACTTCATGATTTTGTGCTGCAAAAAACCTCTAAATTTATAAACACCATTTATTTACTTGCATATTTAAGGATTTTGATGATTAACTCCTGCAGGTATTATTGTTATTCTGTAAATAATTCTACTCAAAAGAATAAGAGAAAGAGAGAGAGAATGAACTTCTTTAATTTTAGATAAATCACTACCAAATACCCACTCCATTTACATATTAATCACCCAAATAATTGACAAAGTACCTTGTACAAAGCTAAATCATAATTCAAGTGTCACACTCACTGAATAGACGATGGGTTTAAAATCTTTCATATGAATTATACACACTTATCAGTCAGGCACACAGAGACAGAGACAGAGGGAGAGGTTCGTGAGCTAAGGATAATATTATGTAATTGGGGTTTGGAATTTTGGATTTGAAGGGAGTGGAGAAGCAATATTCACTAATCGCTGCACTCTCTGCTTTAAACTGTAAACAGTCAGGAAATTGCAAACGCCAAAGCATGCAAAGAAAAAGTCCATATCTCTATAATCTGGCAAGCCCAGCAACTAGGAAAAATTAAAGGAAAATAACAAAAAGGTTGTCAAATTTCACAATCATAATCAATTAAAACAACCACATATAGTGCTCAACCCCCACACATCATATCAATTTTCAACAAAGAGAAAAATTGAATCATCAAAGAAAGACATCTACTAGAATGAAAATCTAAAGTTTACAATACAGCAAAATCACATCATCAGGAAAAAAAAAATCAAAACATGTAAGCACCTAAGGTAAACATCACATCTGCAGAGGAGGAGCCACTTCCATCAACGGCTAACACTATGGCAGCAACACATTATCCCAGAGGGAATAAACTTCATTCAGGGGATACTTTTGGACAGAGATAATAGAAATACTCAACTTCAACTTGTGGAGTTGATCATCTTCTTCTTCTTCTTCTTCTTCTTCGTCGTCATCATCATCAGATAATATTGGTGATGATGTTGGTTCAATGTTAACTATGAGACAATAAAGGTAACTAGTAGTAGGAGAAGAAGAGTAGGCGTGCAAGAGAAGGCAGAAAATGTGATCACGTAAATGGAGCAAACGAGGTGAACGGTCAAAAGATCGGGGACCTTCATGCTTCCCAAAAAGTGGGCGAGTGTTGAGACGTCCAAGGAGCCACACATCCTTGTCTAGATCATAAGCTTGTACATAGAAAAGATATAATTCGTGCGAGTCTTGAGAGACAGCACCCCAATAGAGAGTAGTACCAACAGCTACAGCTCTTCTATCATCAGAAGGAGGAAAGCAACCATACAATTTGCGCTTTAGGGGCTTAAGTGTTGTCCAACATCGAGTCACGACATCGAAAGCATATAATGTAAAAAAGTAAAGGTTATCATCATCGTTAACAAAGTGTTTAGCCAAAAGAATCTCCTTCTTGGATTCAAGAACCGCGCAAGTAAAATCATTGTGACGAATTTGATGACAAGATGGTGGAGGAGACGGAGGATTAGGCAAGGATTCCCATGTCGCTGAGTCGGGATCAAAAACCTCCATCCACCCACATTCAGATGGTGGAGAATCAGTAAGAAGAGAATCTAAAGCATACAACTTGCCATCCAAAACCAGTGTTTGAGGATCCCATCTAGAAACATTCATGTTAGAACCGCGTTTCCAACCATCACTAGGAGAGTTAAGGTCTAGTCTCCAAGACACGATGCTATCTTCGGAAGAATTAGAAAAAACATCTTCCGGGCCGCCAAGAGAATACAAATGTGACCCTATTGCTGCATTGTGGTTGTAGAGGTTACAAAAGCTTACCGAAATTGGTTTCAGAGGCTGGTCCGTGCTCAAAACTTTTTTCTTTTCCTTTGCTTTGTTTCCCTTTTCTCTCATCTTCAACTTTGACAGATAAGAAGAAGGATAGAGAGGAAGACAGTCTGTATCTGGGACGTTGATGACAAACCATCCTACGGGGGGACCTGATACCTCTCTCTCAGATAAGCCTGCAGATTCTGCGTTAACAAACCCACAGAATGCGATCTTATAGCGTTCTTCTTCATCTGCCCAAACACCTTCTTTCTTCTCCATCTCCATCTCTAGAAACTACTCCAATGGAAAATTTTATCTAAGAGAGCTGAGCTAGAGGGATAAAAACATATTGAGGACTGGCCTCCGCCTTTCCCTATATATATATATAGGATTTTGGGGTCGGTGCATGCACTTCGGGCGGGGAAGTTCTAACAAATATAATGGGTTCGGCAATTTGGTTAAAATAAAAGGCCACGTTAAGCTATCCTATTTCCCATTGCAATAGGATACGAATCCTAGTATAACACCATTTGTTGTTGTTGTTGTTGGGTAGAAGTGTTAAGAATAAGAATATGAGTCCTAGTAAAACACCATCTGTTGAAGCTATTGAAGATAAAAGTCCTTTACCAAAAAAAAAGTCGCACAGCAGATAACTAGAGTTTATCTCTGTTTGTTGCAGTAATTTCTTTATTTTTCAAATGCTTGTAATTATCCTATAAATGAAAATCCATACGGAAGCCTGGAGATTGATTTGGCCATACGGAATGATTTTAGTCATTTTACCCATAAATAATAATAATATATACCTGTTTTAAGGATTGATTTTACCATAAATAATAAGGGTAATAATATGTTTGTGAAGTTACTACCTAAATACTTGAATTTCAGTCCTTACTCCTCACACCCTAGAAGCACTTATATAATATATATATATATATATATATATTAACTATCATGACAAAAGTGGTTATACCTACTCTAAAGTTGTGAATGAGTTTTGATCTTAATTAAATAATTCGAATAGGAAACCAAATAATATACTACTAGACTCTGAGTCTCTTTTAGTTTTTGGGTAAAAAAAAAAAAAATGAATATGTGGGATAAGTTTTGTAGATTGGAGGAGTTTTAAAACTAATAAAAGAGTGATTCTATTTTGTAGGGAATTAATGAGTAGAAGTAGGAATTTAAATCAACCTAAAAGTAGGAGTTTATTAGAAGCAGGAAGATAAAAAAAAAAAAATGAATACGTGGGATAAGTTTTGTAGATTGGAGGAATTTTAAAACTAATAAAAGAGTGATTCTATTTTGTAGGGAATTAATGAGTAGAAGTAGGAATTTAAATCAACCTAAAAGTAGGAGTTTATTAGAAGCAGGAAGATATTTCAATGTAGAAGTAAAAATTTATTATTTTTGTCAATTTACTATTTTAACCTCATTTTTAAGTTTTAGGTAGGGATATTTTTGACAGTAAATAAAGCAATAACTAACTTTCTTTTGCCAATTTACTATTTTAATCTCATTTTTAAGTTGTTGCTTAATTAATTTAGGGGTATTTTTGACAAGAAAAAAAAAAAACTAACTTTCTGAATCCTCTTAATATATACAGATAATAGAAATTAATTTTTTTAATTAAAAAGGCTAAATTTTCACAGCACAGGTTAAGATTATTATTTGTAAACATAGAAAATTCCATGATTTATTTCTAAAATCATGTGAAATTGATTTTTTTTTTTTTTTGGATGGAAGAAATTGAATTGATTCTAGTCTCATGTTTTCTTTGGGAGATGTCCCACAAAAGATGTCCACATTCCAAAATAAGTTTATAAAATGATACTTTTCAAAATTACCTTAAGAAACCAACGTCTTTCTGAAATTTTTTTAATTAGTGTTGGATAAATTATGCTTTTATGTGAATTATACAAACCAATAAATAATGATCCCTTGAAAGTTGAGTTTACAAAGATGCACAACTAATCTGGGGCAAGCAGGAAGGAGCATTGGAATTCAAATCATCGGATATTATTTTTTATGATAATGTTTTATCCGCTTCAAAATCAAACTCAGATACTGAACCAACCCATTGATGCGTAGGTTTTTTTAATCACTATCCATCGATAGCACAGTAGATAACAAGGTTAGAGAATCGACCCATTGATAGCGTAGGTTAATATGATCTTCATTCACTAATGAATACGAAGGACCCCTTGTCGATTGCACTTCTCATGAACATTACGAAGAATGATATGCTAGATAATACTAAGCATGGGGAGCATATGCCAAAAACCAAGCACACCATTAACAAAGAATGTAATGGCTAATGTGATCCATTTCAAATGGACCTTGGTATGGTAAAGTGTCCCAGAGAGGAAGCTCATAACAAACTAGAACCTTAAGAAACCCTATCTTAAGTGTGAAGCCCACAGGTAAGAAAAAGAGATAATATATGTACAATATGCATGAAATAATTATTGTCTTTCTAACAAGGATATACTGATAATGGCTGGAAAAAGAAAAAAAACAAAACATAAGTGATCCCAGTGGGAGCACTAGGGCTCTGCAAAAACCATAACAAGAGGATGTAAATCAAAAGAACATACAGAATTATCACTACAGTATGGAACCCCAAGATGTTCTGACCCAGAAGACAGAACACCTAAGATGGTTCCTAACTGACAATGTTACCACACATCAATATATTAAGGACTCCAGAATCTACAGAATTTTCAAGTTTGGTGATCATTTCGAGCAAAAGTTGAAAATGTGGTTTCCACCTAAAGCTCGCAACTACAACTGAAACTGAAAGTAAAAGATTGCCTGTTCCACCTAAAACTAGTGAAAGATTGACTTTAGAGCAAGGGACCACATCCATAATTAGTCATCAGCATCTTGCACGTCATCATCGTCTTCTCGATATATACTCTCAGCCATTTGCCAGACCTGAACAGTGTTGTCATCGCCTACACTCGCAATGACCCATGGTTGATACTTATTCCATGAGAAATCTGATATCTTTGCCTTGTGACCCCCGTGGGAAAATAGAAGCTCTGGAGGACCATCTTCAGCATCTCCCTCTAATTGCTCATCTCCAATCCTGAAGGCATTACGTAACAGTTAGACAAGGCAAAAGATTCATTGTGTGCAAAACTCAAACAAATATATGAATCTAAACTCAGTATGATATACTTCAAAAATAAGAGGACACCATAACTTTAATTCCTTTCTGTAAAATTTCTACCAAGAAATAGCTTCCCGAAATTTCAATGAAGTTTTGGAAATGGACAAAGTTTTCTCTAAAGCAAGTTGGAGGAGTCCTCCAACCCATTATGTAGCGATTCATAATACCTTCCATGTGTATTAAATCACATGAGATTAAATAAATCTTAACAAGTCACAGACCAATAGTATACAAGGATGGTCTTGTAAACAGCCACATAGTGGGCCAAACCAGTTTGGAGGACAATTCAGTTTGTATTTGGTAATAAGATGAAACCACATCAATATTGAAATTAAAGATTAATAATAGCTAGAAAAAGCTAATATTTAAATGCCAAAATTGCTTCTTAATTATCATTATGCATGATTTAACGTATACTAATCAAGATTCATAGATTGTGGTAAGGGAAGTGTCAAACATCAACCAGACAGAGATGATATGCAAATAAATTTCATGACAAAGTATTTAAACGATTGTGATTAATGCATGCATCGACCACATGTTCAGCAAGAGGTTCCACTGAGAATAATTACTGATAGCTTTATCTGGTATTCCTATTATACGCCTTCCATCATTTTGTCTAGAGCAAAATATAACAGTGGTGACTGTATGGTTGGGTAAGTCAACTATATTCGATTCCCAAGTCAGTCCAATTATGAGACATATCTGAAATGGCAGGTGCTAATGTCCTGTACTCAATCAACCAAATGTTGCATAAAGAAATAAATAGAAGTAAGAAAAATATATAGTGGCTGTAAATGTTTTTTTATTTTTATTTTTAAAAAAAGAAGGAAATAAAACTGAGGATATTTCTAACAGCTAGTCCTGATGTGCAGTACCTGTTAAGATCCCAAACCATCAACCTTCTATCATCAGCAGATGATGCCAGCACGGTTTCATGATTAGGGTCCCATTCTACCTGGAAGACTTCCTCCCTGTAAGAAACATATCCAGGGTGAGATATTGCCATTCCATACTTCATACTCTAATTTATCTCAAAACAATATGACAAGACCCACAGAGATTTCTTGGCATAAAAGAATACAATGTCAAACTATGGTAAGAACATAAAATAGAGAATCATATAAACACATTTGAGTATCAACCAAGATGTCAAGCAAGTATAATTTGCTTCTCTTGTGCCATATTAGTTTGTTAAAGAGTAAATCAATCAATTGACCAAGCAGCAAAAGTATCAGTTTGCACTTAACACTCCCAAGAAACAAAGTTTGAGATAATGATAATCTATAACCGTAATTCCATTGCTAGACAAAAATGAGTCAAAAAATGTTATAGTCTAATGGCAGATGGAAGTCTAAACTTAACAGTATAGACCCCCAGCATTCAAGGAAATATCAAGGATATCAATATTATTAGCTCTTAAGAGAACAAGAAAATGAGGGGTTTCACCAAGAACTTATTGACTACCATGCAAAAAATGGAACCACTGCTTCAAGAATCAATTAAAAATTAGTTCTTGATATACATACTACACATACTTTGAACATGTAAAATAGTTTAATTTTGTCAACAGATTTGATTTCAAAGTAATATACTGACTAAAGGTGCACCAAAAGCCAAATATCACTTCATTTTCACAGCCCATAATTCATTAAAAATTATTTATAAGAACTTTTTAGTCTGTCTATTTTGGGGAGTTGGCAAGAATTCTGACATGATGAAAATATTGCATAGATGATAGTTTCAACTACAATAGCCATTAAGAGAAGCACACATTTGAGAATAAATGTTATTAAAATTGGCAAAGGAATTGGCTTTGCAAGAGAAAAAGAGGAAGAGGGGGGGGGGGGGGGGGGATTGGGGCAAACAAAGGGCAGGTCATTCACAGATAATTCACTCATGATACCGAAATATGAAGAAGAGCATACGTGTGACTGCTTAAAACATGCAGTGGCACGCTTAGCTTCCTTGTATCAAAGAGACCAATGGTGGTATCTGAAGATGCTGTAGCCAATATCCATTCATTGTAAGGATTGAAAGAAAGATAGTTCACCTGGAATCACCATAAAAGAATCATCTCCATAATATTCATACTAGAACCAAGAATTGCAGAAAATCAGAGGCCAACAATGTTTGCATTTCAAGAGATGGAGATGCAGAGAGAGACAGAGGGTAACAAAGATCTCAATTCAACATCAGTAACAAAGGTTGGTTGACACTACGAAACAGAACTTGCTAGTATATATGTTATACATAAACTAACCAGCAGGCTTTCCCAAGACCTTATAATTAATTGCATCAATAAAACACAATTATTATTATTATTATTATTATTATTATTATTATTATTATTATTATTATTATTTTTATTTTTATTTTTTATTTTTTATTTTTTTTTGCTGAGGACAAAACAAAATAAAATGCATCCAGCACACTTATTATTATGGAAATTCAGAAAAAAATTCACAGAAAATTTAGAGCACATGGTAGGTAAGACATAAACAATTGGAGAGCCACTGTCACAGAAATGAATATGCTTTCAAGATTGTCACCTCTCTCTCGTGAGCTTTGACAGATTGTTGGGGTTGGTTTGTGCGCAAGTCCCAAATCATCAAATGACAATCGTCCCCCACAGACCCAAACAAATTTTCATTCTTTGAATGCCAGGATACATCTTCCACCAACATTTCATGAGCCTGTGAGATACATTCGCAAGTCCCATAAACAAAGTATCAAAAGCAGCATGACTAACACACCAACATCAACCACCAATATGTAAAATTTGACTTGGAAAATTACCTTGTAAACATGCAATGCATCAAGCACCTTATCTTGAGCCGCAGCAGACACATCCCACATACATATCTTACAGTCATGCGAGCCACTCAAGAGGTATCCCTCCTTACAGGGACTCCAAGACAACCCATACCCTTCCATATCATGACCCCTTAACCTCAAATCAGGCTCACAGTCACCCCCTTGTTGCTTCTCCAATTGCTTGCTACAATCAAATACATACACATCACACCCACTTGTCTTTGCACCCACAACTACCGGGTTCTGTGGCATACACCGTGCCCTATTCACTTCTCCATCAACACGTATCTTCTGCGTCACCTCCACCTACAAACATTCCAAACAAAACAATCAAACCTTGAAATCTCAACACTGAGTACCCACGAAACAATTCTTGAAAGGAATACTCTTGAGTCATTTTTTTGCCCATGAAACCACCAAAGACTCGGTTCATATAAATAAACTCAGCTAGACATTTTAACAAACACTTGGTACGCACAAAAAATTCATAAAAATATCAAAATACAAAAAGACCCACAAAACAATTCACAAAAACACTAAACACCCACAAAATAACTCTCCAAAACAAGCATAAAAACCACAAAAAAAAAAAAAAAAAAAAAACACGGACCTTAGGTGTGAGGGGGTTTTCAGCATCGCCATTGATGTTGGCTTCAGAAGCTTTGCTAGGAAGGTGAGCATCGGCGACCATGAGAAAATTAGGGACACCCGAGGAAGTGTGGGTCCCGAAGACGAGCTTTTGAACGGCGAAAGATGAATCCGAGGTGTGGGTGGGCGGTTGTGGGACCCATTGGACAGTGAGAGACGGCCATTCGATAGGGTGGGATATGATCAAATCGTAGAGGAACGGCGAGTTCTTCTTCCACACTGTGTACTCTTCCTCTAATTGAACCAGACTCGGCTCGTCTTCTCGTTGTTGTTCCGCCATTTCTTTTCTGAGAGAGTTGGATATCGGTTTCCCGCCAGAAAAAAAAAATATATATATGGGTATGGAGGGAAATAAGGGAAAGGGAGGGTTTTGAGGGTTTTATATATGGTATAGAATGGAACTTGGAAGAATCAACCTTTTTTTTGGGGGCAGTGGGCTTTTATATTGTTTAGATAAGCCCAAAATGCAAATTCATAGTTCAGGTTTATAAGTGCCAGGTCCAAATAAAAGGATGTAGAAGATGGGTCCAAAAAATACTATTAATAATTTTACTGTTTTGTCAATGATGTTAGATTTTTCTTTTGGAAAAAAATAATGTTGTGAAATAATCAATATGCATTGATTTCGGTGTCAAATTGTGGGTTAGGTGTCAGATCGGGCGATAGTTATGATTACTTTTCACTACTCCAAACCACTAGATCTTTAAGTAGAATTGAGGTTAGATTATGGCTCAACCCATATGAATGAGCATTTGTAACCCTCTTACTATCCCTCTTATGAGTTACCACATTAGTTCTTAAAAGTGTTGATGTTTATTTTGGAAGCAAAAATGTTATGAAATAGAGCATTTTTCTTTCTTTGAAGTTTAAATAATCAATATGACATTGTTGTGGTTAAGGTTTTGGTGCAAGTTATGACTACTGGGTTAGAATCATTAGATAATGAATTCAAACTTTAAGAAACAACGATGTGATGGTCTTAACTTAAAGATTATTACTTTTTAGTTTTTAGTTTTTACTGCTTGGAATCACCAAATCTTCAAGTGGAATATTGAAGTTAGATTATAGCTCAATCCACATGAACGAGCATTTGCAGGTTGCAACCCTCTTACCACATAAGCTCCTTGGGGATTGATTTTGGATAATCCTTCTTTGAAACACTTTGGTAGTGCTCCTTTTTATTGGAATCAAAATAATGAATCCGAGCACACGGAGCCATCTCTTTATCTTTATGTCAAGAGATTTGGATGCTCAAGTAGAATTTGGAACATTCCAAAAACTTGGGGATCCGACTACAAGACGACAAGTAGTCTGATACAAGATTGATTTCGTCGAGGTACTGCAGAAGAAAAAACTGCAAAATCCGATCCAATTTATCGTAATTGATTAGTTAACATGTTGGTTAACCGTATTCTGAAACACGGAAAAAAATGATATTTCATTCATGAGTGTGTTAATACGAGAAGGGAGGTGGGCGGGGTATCGATCCAAAGCTCGAGTATGTGGTCAAGGCTAGAACCCATGGTTATGGACCCGAATCCATTAGCATTAGTATGGAACATTTTCTTTTCCAAGTGAAATCCCCTAGTATATGAAAGAGTGAAAAAGTGCTTTCGTTGTTGTGGAAATACCGTTATCTATGGCCACAGATGGTCTTTCTAATGCGAAGATGTCAGTTAAGGAGAGGAAAGGAAAACCTTTGAAATTATTTCAATATTGGACCTTGGACATATAATAGTTCCGAATCGAATCGTTTCAATGTTTTTTTTTTACTTTCTTTATCTTTATTTTTATTGTCTGAATATTCAAGAGCTAAGACCATTCCAATGCTCCTTTTCGCCATGCATAAACTACGAGAAAGGAGCAATTATAGTTACATTGGGATAGAATTTTCACAAATTATTTCTGCTTTACCATTCTTATATTTTATCTATTTAAAAAAAAAAAAAAAAAAAAAATCAATATGTGATACATGACCATGTAATGTTCACGTACTAGAAAGTAGACCCCATGTCTAGCATATCACAGACTGTTATTTAACTTATTTCCAAGTGGATAACTTTGGTCCTTTGGCAATTTGCAATTTTTTTTTTTTCATAATTTCTTTTTTTTTTTTTTTTTTTTTTTTTTTTTTTTTTTTGTTTGACAATGACTTCTGACTTCTTTTATTGCTACGTAGTTTACTTGGGTCAACTTATGATTATTCTTTACAAACAATACATACACAATGCAATATGCGACAAATAAAGAACTGATAAATTTGCAAATGTTTGTGTCAACTATGTCAAGTAGATGGAAAATAAGATTATCCTTCAATCTGAATTTGTCAAATGTTTTCAGAATGCTACACATTCAAACCGCCGCCAATTGAGATTAAGAATCCAACTATATTTAAACTCTCTACTTTCTCAATGGTGATGGCGATGTACATAGAAGAGTCATGCATAAGGATCTCCGAGAAGGAAACAGGAAAAATCCCAGTTATTGTTACTTGGTTTCCAATCTAAGATTACGTGATGCAATTGTAAAAAATGACCCCTAGTTCAGTCCTGCAATGGATGTAACCAAAGAATTAGTCATTTGTTTAACATTTTTGGGTATAAGTGTTGAAACTTGAAACTAATATAAAATATGAAAAACCTAAAATGCATTTTGAAAAAGAAAGAAAGTTTTAGGGGTCAAGATTTGGGCGGTTGGTTTACAACTTTTAACATTGATTTTCCAATTTCCTGGAAAGAGCAGTAGCTCTTGTTAAGAACTAGCCTACTACTTGTTCATAACTCATAAACTAATATGTCAAACATCTTTATCCATTTCACCTTTAGTAGTAATTCTTAAATATATATATATATATATATCTATATATCTATTTCATGATATCTGATGAACTTTTCTTTTCCCCCAAAATAAACTCTCTTCTTTATTTTTTTTACATAACCATTTAAGATGGAAAATACAATCCTATGAAAACACTCATAACTTATGTTCGTTAAAATAGTATCTTTGATTTTTTGTAAAATATTTTATTGGTAATGATTAATGATAAATTCATTGATTGGACAGTTGACATAAATAATAGACATTTGCAAAATGAGTGATTATATCGATAGTGATGTGTTACTGGCTATTAATTATCCGATGTGTAAGTTAATGGATATTTTTAGAGAAAAAAAAAATTGTAAGGTGATTTTAATGGTGTGTTGTACGTATGTTGTTCTTTTTTCTCCTTATAATCTTTATGGCTCGTTATGTTCCTATAAATTTTTATCATAGGTAATGAGAAATAGTAGTCATAAACTCATAATTATTACCACAAATCTAGGAATGCAGGCTGATCAGTATCTTGGAAAGCAAGTTAATGTCATCCTTGTTTCTATTAGGTTGTTGAATTGAGCCAGTATCAAGATATTTGGCTTTGTCCTGCTAGGTAGATTATGTGGATCGAGTACCGACCATATCCATATCGATCATGAAGTTGATGGAATTGGTGCACGTAACCATATCAAACTAATTTGACATAAAGAAAAAAGAAAAAGTATATTATTATCTTTACAGACTATAATTATTATTTTTTTTTTGGGAGAAACTTTACAGACTATAATTAAAGTGAGAGAATTATTGCAGTTTTTTTTTTTTTAAACCTCTAAATAGATATACCACATTTATTGTATATACACACAATCCTTTGACTTATCGTTTTGTATGACACTTGGCAGGAGTTAAGTTGTTCAAAAAGTAGTGCTTCAACAAATATGTTGTGCTCACACCTCATGATAATAGCTATATCAAGACCTGATAAAACACGAGGTATCACACAGAAAATCTCCTTTTTTTTATTCATTTATTAATAATAAAAGTACTAAGTTGTGTTAAGTGTTTGTTTGAATATCACTTATTGCTGAAAATTAAAAACTAAAAATACCGTAACAAAATAATTTTAAAATGTGTGAATAATACCATGAGACCCTGTTTTAATGAAAATTTTATTGAATTTCGTACTTATGGATCCTGTGAACCGTGCATGAAACCCACTATTTAAAACGCAAACACGCTAAATTCCGTTTTCGACACCTTCCAAACTCATGCTAAATCACACAAATATCTTCATGACAGCGGTTGTTTTGGATTGAGCATGATTGGACCATAGAATTTTCCCACCACGCGTTTCCGATTTGTCAAGCGTCATTCATGCTTGTTGATACAAGATTAGCATCCTGTCACCCATCCTCAATATGAATATATATAAACTTGTGGACCATACTTGAGCTTTGATTATTCAAGCTTCAATTATGTTACCCAGGTAGCAATCCCCCACCTACGTCTATGTATGCTTAGAGTAATATGGACCACTAGAGCAATTATGATCTCCACCATCATATATCACCAAACCCATCCAATACCACAATGAGAGAGACATATCACACACAATTGCACATTCATAGTTGGGCCAACTTAGTGAATGAAGACAAACATATGGATAGAAATGGAACACAGCTACTTTGAGAATTTTATGGAATGAGGCATAGAATTTACATATATACTAAAAATACATATTTCACACTAATGAAAAAAGAAAGTTCGAGTTTATGTTAGTCATAGATAGATAGTGAAATTAAATTCTTTGAGATCTAAGTTTATCTTGTAAAAGCACATGCCTATGTATAGGGGTATTACAAATAATTCAAAAAAAGAAATTAAATTCTTTGAGATCTAAGTTTATCTTGTAAAAGCACATGCCTATGTATAGGGGTATTACAAATAATTCAAAAAAAAGCAAACCCTATTTTGATCAAGATCTAGTAACATAACTTTTTTCTTTTTAAAATTATTAATATAATGATCTATAAAATGATTTTTTTTTTTTTGGGTAATAAGTGTGGTACATATTGACTTTTAACTACAAAATTTTATTTGCATCTCAAATATATATTCACATTTTTTTTTTGATAATCAACAAATTATATTAACAAAGGAACCAAAAACTACTTAAAAGAAGCCAAAATCTTATGTATTAGCTCTTGAGCAATACATAAGATTAGTTGTGATGTATTAGCTCTTGAGCAAGCTAACACAACTTTTTCTTTTTGAAATTGTTTATGATCCATCAATTATAATGATTTCCTTTTGGTAATAAGTGTGGTTAATGTTAGAATTGATTATTGATGTTCAACAAACTAACTTATAATTTCCTTTTGGTAATAATTGTGGTTCATAATGTTAGAATTGAATATTGATCTTTCAACAAACTAGTCAAATTGATCTATAGACTTCACTATAAAAAAATTTGGAATTATACCAACACAATTCATAAAAATATACCCAAAAAAAAAAACATATTGAAACATTTGAATCTAAGATCTAAACAATTCATTCGATAATTTTTACCTGGACTACTCTCCCAATTCAAAGAAATAATAAGTGTGATTTATAATGACAATTTTATATATAACTACCACTATAAACGTATATCACAGCTAATTTGATCAAGATCTAATAACTCAACTTTTTATTTTTGTAATTGTTTATGATCTATGAGCTAATTTTTAGCTGGACTACTCACCAAATTCAAAGCAACAAAGTTTTAATATCAAAATTTCAGAATTGAATATTGATCTTCAACAAACTAGTCAAATTGATCTAGTCATAGAATTTTCCTTTAAAAAAAATATTGAAATCATACCAATACAATTCATAAAAGTATACAACAAAAAAGAACATAATGAAACATTTTTGAACCTAAGACCTAAAAAGACCAAAAATTAAAAATAAAAATTGCAACTTCACACAAAACCCAATAGAAATTTATAAATCTTGGGTCCTAAAACATTAATTAAAAAGTCCATCTTCTTCTTCCTCATCATTAATAATAAAGGTCACAATTTCTATCTTTCTTTTCATTCAAATTTCACATGATGGAACAAGCAGTTGGGTTCTCATCACTAAATGCTGTGGTGTACCGCACCTCAAGCGAGCTGGCACGTGCCAGCTGCGAGACTTGCTGGTCTGGGTTTCGCACGTACCCGGCAGGGGCTCTTCTGTCATAAACCCCAGCGGCGTAAGGGTGGGCAACTTCGTCGTACGGCACGTATGGCCAGAGCTCGGCCTTCTTGCCCGTTCGATGTTGGACACGTGACACTACCTTCGCTGGTTCAACGTATCCAACGACTGTTAGCTTGTGGGCTTTGCGCTGTATGTCCACTTGCTTCACACCCTTCATTCCCTCCACTGCCTTTCTTACCCTCCTCTCGCATCCTTCACAGTCTATTTTTACCTTGATCTCCACCGTCTGATCGTATCACAAAACCAAAATCATCAATCAGTTCAAACGTTGCAAAATTTTATTGGGGCTTATTTTTAGTGTACAAATGCAAAGAAAATTGAAGTTAGTTCAATTAGAAATTTATGGCTTCAAATTTTTTTTTTTTGAGATAATTTATCACTTCAATTTTAAAATCCATTGTGAAAAAATTTGATAATTTGGTCAGATATTTTTAGTATAGTTGATTATGTTGTGAAAATACGTATGAATTAAAATGTTATGTGTTTAAATATTGAAAAAATAAAAATTTTAAATTGACATATTCATTTGTTTATAAACAATTTATTAAAAGCTCAAAAATCCATCTTTCACCAAATCATTTTTTGACCAAATTTCAGCAAATAGGCAATAAGTAATAACAAAAAACTAAATCGAACAGCAAACCCATTATCAACTTAATTTGTAAATCTCTTATAATTTAAAGTTTAGCATTTCTTTAAAATGTTGTGTTTTTAAGCTGCTGTTATGGATAGATAAAAAAAATAATTTAAGTTTTGAATTTAAATTAAAACCAATATTTTAAATAATGTAAAAAAAACCTAAAACTTTTATTGATTGTATTATAAATAAATTAAAATAAAATAAATAACATAATAAATTAGCTTTTTAAAATAAATATTTTAAAATAAAGGTGAAAAGAAAAGGTCATCAATTAGGTGGGCCTAACACTCAAAAGAGCATCATTGTAGTTTTGGACTATTATGGGTATATTCCAGAAAGACACCTTAACCAGTTACACGTTACACAGCCTGGTTTTCAGGTGAGAGCTGAGCACATTAAAGACTTTTTTGATGGACCGAACTGAAACTACACCTTCTGTTCCACCATCTCAGCTCAGGCTTGAGAGATAAAGCCATAAAGAATACCCATATTCGGAACTTTTTCAAGAACAAAACAGTAGGATACAGATTCAAATCAAAGAAGTAAAAAACAAGGTGCTATCAGCTATGTACTATATCTAGTCTAAACTAGTAAATTTAGAAACTTTGTCACTCTCTTTTGAACAAAATGGACACTGTACTAGATCGAAAAGTAAAAAAGGACACTGTACAAAACATATAGCATCCAAAATTAATCAAAATCTCGTGTCTTTTTAAGTTGGAAAAAAGCTAAGAAAAGACTCAGCCAAGCTTGATGATCATCTCAAACACTAGTATTGAAGTTCATATATGTATAAATAAATCAAAAGAAATGGTTGAGAGATTTAAGAGTATAGTTATACCTGTAATTGCTTGCGTTTGTGGAGCTTGGAGCTGCTAGTAGAGCAATCAAAGAGATGAGAAAAATGATCAAGAGCACCCATTATCACACTTCGATATTGGACCTAAAAGAGTGTCTTTAAGAAATGGGAATTATAGGAATTGTGAGCAAAGAAAATATCTTGAAAGCTTTTGTTGTTGTTGCTGTTTAACAAGAATGATAATGATAAGTATTGCACACAAAAGTCAGGGAGGGGGGTCCTCTACTTTTATAAGCTGGCTCTAGTGTGTGAATGGTATGTAGTCCCACATCGAAATTCTGAGGGGCTGTTTGGTTATGGGCTGGCGGTGAAAACAGAGTGATGGGATTGAAAATAACAAATCCAAACAGTCCTGAGTCGTCGGTCACTCTGTTTGGGTACTGGGTTTGCGCCACGTGTCCTTGTTAGGCTGGCTTGAGATTCGATAATTGACGCGGCTATTCATGCAGGTGAGTATTCTCATTTCACACACAGACCGACCAATTGGGGAAGTGAACCCCACTGTGTTCGGCTTTGGCTTTGATTGTGGGACCGGGAGCTTTTGAAATGGGACCCAGTGATTGGTTTTGGGTTAGCTCATTGGTGGGTCCACAGTGAATATGGGCTGTGTGTGGAGAAGCAAGTGTGGAGGAACTATCCTTGATTTTGGATTTGCTGTGTTTGAATTGAAAACTCTTTTTTTATTTTTTGGGATTTTGTGAAACATTGAAAGCTGAAGTAGCATAGTTTCGCTTTTTTTTTTTTTTTTTTTGATAATCGCATATTAGAGTACAAGTAATGTAGGAGTCCAATGCAAATGTTTACAAACAGTAATAATTTTGACCCAAAGTTACCAAAGATTTGTCTCACGTTGGCCTGGCCTATGGCTTAGGCTTTGGTATGGGTGCTTGTGCTTTCCCAACCCATGATTCGAATCGAGAGAAAATAAAACCCCTACTCATTGAGAAATTAAAGATATATTTGGTAACTGTATTTTTTTCTTATTTATTATTTTTAAAAATAATTTTTATTTTTATTTTTGAGATTAAAAAATTTGTTTGACAATCCAAAATAGACAGAAAATAAAAATTGTTCTCAAAACTTAATTTGTGAAGGAAACTGAAAATATGCAAAAAGCTGTTTTCAGTTTCTAATTTTTAAAAGTCAATGAAAAATGCATTTAATTTAATGAATCTGTTTCATTTAATGAGTTGACATTAGAGTTCAAATCCTAGTAACAACAAATTTTAGTATTTTTTATTTTTTCTTCAAAAAACTATCTTTTTAATTTCAACTAACCAAACATACTTTTTATTTTAAAAATACAAGAAAATTGTTTTTTTTTTTTTTTTTTTATATTTCCAAAAACAAGTTTTTGAAAAATAGAAAACAAAAAATGTTACCAAACATAACCTAAATATTTTTGGATGCATACTCGACCAAAGTTTTATGATGTACATTCAATATAATTTTTCATTTTAAAAACTCAATATATATATTTTTTAATCTTGTTTGTGCATATATATGATATTCAATTATAAATTTTTTATTCGATGACAAACAATTTTATCATTTTGGCTAATTAGAACTTACTATTATTGTTCCAAGAATTACAAAGATTCATGAGCGGGGGGAAAAAGGTGGGGTATTAAGAAGCTAAGATTAATAACAATTTTCTAGAGTTTTAGATTTTTATTACTTTTTTCAAGGATTAGTATGTTAGAATACATATTTTTTTTGTCATGATAGCAAGTGTTTTTAAAGCAATTGTTAATAAATAATAATAGGAAAGTTTTGATATTATTTTCATCAAAAATATAAAAAGTTATCAATAAAATTAATTATTTTATTATTTTTCGATAAAATATTTATAGAAATAATTTTTAAATCAATGTCATAAAGAAATTCGTAAACAATTTTTTTTTTCTTTTTATGGCTGGATAGTGAATAGTTAAGAGGACAGCTTACCTGCAAACTGAAACAAATGGTGTTGCTTCTTGCTTGAAATGCAATTTATCTAAAAAATGTCACGAGTGATAGATGGCTCAGCTAAATAGGATTTTGTAGACCAGCACTACCAGCTGTTTCCTTATTATCTTTTCCATGCGAGACATATCTTAAGAATGAAAATTAAGAAGCAATTATTATCTGTGTTGAAATAGAGTCAATCCTTTAGATTAATTGTCATTTCATGTTTGTTAAATCAGTCTTGCACTGAAATGATACAATAACCAATAAATTTATGTGTTGGATAAAGGCTCTACTTTTCTTTTCTTTTCTTTTTTTATGATTAAAAAAAGGCTCATTTAAGCTATTGACAACCAAAATGACAACCACATTTAAGCTGCTTCTTCTTCTTTTTTTCCTTTTTCTTTTTTTTTTTTTAAATAGAAAAAAAAAGGGCACATTTAGGCTAATTATTTATCTTTATCTCAAAAAAGAAAAGGCTAATTGTTTATCTAATTTGATAATGGATTTGTGCCGCTTAAGATTAATATCACGTTCCTTGTTCGGTTTGATATTAGTTTTCGTACTAAAAGAGGATAATGAGTAAAATATATATAAAAATTTTACATAAATATTAATTTTTTTCAATGATAACATTTTGCTTCACAATTTGGCCTTTTGGGAGACCTTTTGTAATTGGGTGAGCTCATCTTCTTCTTCTTTATTTCTTCTTGGGTTCTTATATCAGAAGTTGGAGATGGGCTGTAACCCTCTTTTGTTTCTTCTTAATATATTCTTGTTCATAAAAAAAAAAATAAATAAATAAATAAAAACTGAAGCTTGCAAAAACAAAGAATTACTTCTAGTTTTCAAAGTTTTCAATTGCAATTAAATATGAGTCATGTTAACATATACTCTTAGGATAATTGTTAATAAATCATAAGAGAAAAATTTTAATACAACTTTCATGAAAAATATAAAAATTTGTCAATAACATTTATTATTTTATCATTCTCCTAATAAAATGTTTCTAAAAATAATTCGTAAACCAATACCCTAAAAGTATTGGTTAACATTTCCCGTTAAATATAGATGATTTTGTCTCTCTTTTGTCAAGATGTATAGGTTTTTGTTTGATATTGGTTTACCATAAACACATCAATTTAGGGACATAATTTTCTTTATTATACAAAGCCAAATCTCAACTATGATCTCTAG
The DNA here is from genome assembly GCF_001633185.2 of Quercus lobata. Taxonomy (NCBI): domain Eukaryota; kingdom Viridiplantae; phylum Streptophyta; class Magnoliopsida; order Fagales; family Fagaceae; genus Quercus; species Quercus lobata. Next base: position 19,564 of record NW_022154904.1, read on the forward strand.
TATATTAGTACTTAGGGTCCGTCTGGATACAGTTGAAAACTGAAAAACATCGTGATAAAATAATTTTTAAATGTGTAAATAGTACTGTGGGACCTATTTTTAATGAAAAAATTGTTAAAAAGTGAAATTTGTGGGTCCGTAAACAGTGCACTTCACGAAAAAAGTCAAACATTTCAGCTAAAAAAAAAAAACAGCTAAAATGCAAAACGTGTGTTTGGAAAGCATAGACACGCTTCCCAAACACTTTGTGCTTTCCAATCACACACTTAGTTACTTCAATACTATAAGTTTACATTAGTATTTTAGTGTCATTATTCATGTTGAGCACATGCCCAACATAGTATATTATTATTATAATTATATATTTAACATAATGATAATTAATATGCTAGTAGACACGTCATAGATCCCATAATTTTTTTTCAAAATAAAATAAATTATTCTATTTAACAAAAAATAGATTCTAAAGGGCCAAATCTCACTGCTTTCTTGTTGTCGTTTTGGCTTATTCAATCTCTATTACATAGTTGATGTTGCCGCTTGCCACATGGCACATGTAGGTGCATAACGCTCCGAGATATAAAATTGGTCGGTGTTCACAATTTTAAAACAACATTATCCTGAGTGCTATAAATAGATGTGGTTACTTGTTACTGGTTGTATATGCCAGATCTCACATTTATTTTGTGTTATTATTATTATTATTTAAAGAATCAAGAGGAACTTCAATAGTTGAAAGTTGAAACTGTTCAACGGTATCTACCTTGTTCATCTCAGCTTAGGGGTAGAAAGGATAAAACATAAAATAATAATAATGATTGCAACTTGCAAGGCTTAGTAAATAAGAAATAAATTTTTTAAGGGTTATGCTAATGGGTGCTCTTAGGTAACAGTTAACCATTCATTTTAAGAAAATTTTGATACCTTTTTATGAGAAATAAAAAAAGTTGTCAAAATATTAGTTACTTTTTTTTTTTTTCCATAAAAATTTTCTTTAAATAGATTATTAATCATTTCCCAAAAGACATCGGTTAGCATTTCCCATTTTATAATTATATTTTGTCATGGGTTTAAAAGTTAACATGTTGTCTATAGCTCAATTGGTATTTCTTGGTAATTTTAACTTTCTAACAAAGGTATGTTATAGTTCGCTCAACTAGTAAAATTTCTGATATTTGAATAAGAGATTTAGGGTTCAATCTCCGCCTATACCAAAAATAGATTAGTGTATTAACTACCCAGGAGTGAGCACAGCAGTAATATAGAAGCATAAACAATGATAAAATAGTTGATAAAGAAGAAGATAGCAAAATAGATATAGTCAAAATAGATTAAAACAGAGTATGGAATATAAAACTGAAACAAATAAAATCTTACTTGAAAATACTTCTGTCTTTGATTAAACTTGAAAACAAACTGTCTTTCTTACAAGCTTTGAAAATAAGAGCTGTCTGAAGAGTTACAAGATTACAAAGTAAAAATCTGTAAAGGGTTACAAGATTGTCTGTCTGGAAAGGTAAGGTTACAAGATTACAAAAGAAAGTAAAGTACAAAAGTCTTTCTAAAGGGAGAGTACAAAAGTCTTTCGGGGAAAGGGAAAGCTAAAAGTCTTTCTGAGGGAGAGGGCTATCTTGGACCTTGGAATGGAAACTTAAAATTTGGACCTTGAATTTGAACCTTTCTTCTGTCTTCGAAGTCTGTCTATTTATAGATGAAGTGAACCATGGTAAGTCTTCAAAAGTAACCTGAGTTAAGTGAAGTGAACTCAAGTTAATCTGTCGGTAGAATCTTGAACAGTAAAAGTCAAAAGTCTATCTTGAATAGTAATAGTCTGTCTGCATGTGAATAATATTCTGTCAGAATATCTTTCAAAATATCTTTCTGGATCTTTCTGTATCTGTCTGGACTGTAATGGATCTGCCTGGAAGCTATTCATGCATGTCGGTGAATAGTGATCTGTCTCCAGTGAATAGTGATCTGTCGTTGGTGAATAGTGATCTATCGTCGGTGAATAGTAATCTATCGCCGTTGTCTATCGGAAGAGTATTCTGTCTGTCTGTGCCTTCTGTCTATCAATCTGTATCTGCGTAGTTATCATAATCTAGCAGATCAGAGTTGTCCTCATCATGCTCGTGGTACACTCCATAACTATTACATAGGGCACAATATGAAATAAGACGGTAAATAGGACCACGATCCTTTGCTGTCATCAATCTGGGATCTTTAACAATCTTTCTTTGCCCAATAAGCTTTCTTGCTGAAGGTCTTGGACCATATACAGCTATCCTGTTGGTGTAGCCATATAAGTGGAAGCCTTCTCTGTCTAATTCTTTCTGTACATCATTAATCTTGTTACTCATGAAATTGGACCATTCTTGAGCCAGAGTACCTGGATCATCAAGTGATAAATAAGTATCTCCTGTATACCAATTATGTTCAGGGATACAACCCCAATCATGGATAAGAACTAAAATGTGGACTGGTTGAACTTCCATATAGTAGCTATTATTCCAGGCTGGAAGAGTACTCCAGATTAGTAATTTCATATAATTAAGTCCTCCAATCTGCATGGCTGCTTCTCGGATGACATTAGGAAATAAACTGATCTGATCTGCAGAAGTTATGGTTAATTTGCTGATAAACCCAGCTTCTAGCATTTCAGATAGCCAAAAAGGATCACAAATTACTGGATCTTCTGTCTCTGTATTGATAAGTAATCCTGGGTAAGGATTGTATCTGTCTCCTAGTCCTTCATAAACTCTGTCTGCATTTCCAAAACTTTCATACCATGTAGCTTTATGAGATAGCCATGTATCGTCTGTCATATCTTCTGTCCTGATAATTGCTGTAGAAACTAATACTGTGAAAAGATGAATCCATCTGTCATAAGAACTTGTTAGGGCTTTATGAGTCAATATTTTCTGTTGAATTTCAGGAAGTAAAGCTGTGATGGCAAGTCTCGTATTTTGCTGAATCTTAGGGTGGAGCCTTGAAAAGCTTGTTCCCATAAGATAGCTTTTTAGAGACTGTGATTCTGTCATTGTGGAGCTTGAATCTCCATCCTCCTTGCCAGGGAGTTGACAACTAAGTGCTTCAATAACTGCACCAGTGTTAACAAGATGTAATTCCAAAGCCTGAAGGGTCATTTGGAATAAGGGTTTCTGTCTGAGGGTAAAAGCTGCCTGTAAATTATCAAGAAGTAGTTTAATATGAAAAGGAAGGTCTGTAAATTCTCCGTCTTGAAACATAAATTCACTGTCGGGCACTTTTTGCAAAATTACACTTTTATCACCACATGAATACATTGCCTCTGTTAGCAGTGTATCCTGAAGGGATATTGTCTCTTTCGAGACGCCTTCATGCATTTCCGAAATTTTTACTGAAGGTTTTCGGGTACCTTTGGGTTGCACCGCTGGTGCTTTGCCCTTGTCTTTCTGAGAGAATCTTTTACTCATGGTAGTCTGCAATTGGGTTTTTGGAAAAGGATTATATTTGGAACAAATAAAAACTTCTTTCGAAATTCTTCTGTCAATGTCTTTCTGTGAAATTCTTTTGAAATATTCTATAAGGAAAACAATAAAATCATTTATAAAACAAATAAAATTTATAAAACAAACTTTTCTTTGTACACTTTTGTGCTCTTGCTGAATAGCAATAATATTAGAGTAGTCATGATGGGATCTGTCAAGGTAAATGGGATTCAAAATATTTCTTAAATCTAGTATGATTCTATTCATGCATGTACTACTATATATCTCTTCGTAAAGTCTTTTACTAATAGGACAATCTATTATGGGATTAATTCTGTCTATAGGGAGATTAAATCTGTCATTATCCAAGAAATTATCACAATTAATATTTTCTTTAATGATCAATAAAGAAGAGTCTGTCAAAGCTTCTTTTAATAAAATATCTGTTATATGAATTTTTAAAAATGCTATAAAGAGTGTACATTTGTCATTTAGTACTTCTATCAGTCTATCAATATGTCTGTCATTATTATTAAAAGAAATAATAATTTTACCATCTATATTCTGTGTGGGGGCAATAGTCTCAAATTGCCATCTGTCAGTCCATATACTATTAGTCCATGCATATTGATTACAAAAGACTATATTCATATCTTCGTCTTTTATGCATTCTTCTGTAGATTGGACTTTTTGTAAGAAGGGAGAATAAAAACATATCTCTGTCTCTTTGTCTTGTTTATCTTTCTTTTTGTCATTTTCTATCAATTGATTAACAAATAGCATTTCTGCCAAACTTCTTTCAGTTCTATAGATTTCTCTAACGTTGATATCTGTTAAAATAGTAACCTTTTTGGAAGAGTGTATTTCTGTCAAGACAAGTGGTACAATGAATTTAAAGAATATATCTTTTTCTAACACATTAGTTTTAATTCCTTTATCTGTCATTAAAAAGGGATAAATAAAATTCATAAAAGGAGTTCCTAAAATAATTTTAGAAGGAAAGTCTTTAATTAAAACAAAAGCTGTCTCAAAATATATTCTGTCATGGCATATATGATCATTAGTTATTTTATAATTAATTATCAGTTTTTCTCTATTGTCCTGAATTAATCTTTCAGATGATTTATCATAATACTTTAAGGGTATTAATCTTTCTTGTATATGAACTATATCGTCACCTGAATCTATCAAAGCAATTTCTGTCAAAGAAAACTGTAAAGTAATATCTGTATGCCATTTTTGGAGAATTACTCTGTCAATTAAACTTAAGAAATTCTGTCTATCAAATTTATTACTATTGTTTGAAACTGAAATTTTATCTGTAGGAGGATCAAAGGGGTCTATCATGGAATTAGAAAATTCTTTTACAATATCATGTTTATTTACGTCTGTCAGATTTTCTTCTTTAATTTCTTTAATTTCCTTTTTTACTATTTCTTCTTCTGTCAGTAGAGCTATTGGTTTTATCTCTACACCATCTTGTTTTAATTTTATTCTTACCTTTTCTTTCTTGTCTTTTTCTTTCTTGGCTTTTTCTTTCTTTCTACAATCCGTAACATGGTGACCATATTTCTTGCAGCTAATGCAAGCAATAGGTATTTCTATAGTGTCTTTCAACTTTAATAAATATTCTTTCTTGTCTTTATAGTGATTTGGTAGATTTTCTATCAGTTTCATTATTATGTCTTTTTGTTTTCTTTTTCTTTTATTAATCTTAAGTGGGTTGGTTGATTTTAACTCTTTCTTAACTTGATCTACTTCTTTTTGACTAACATTAAATATTTCCATTAATTCTTTTATAATATCTTTCTCAAATTCCAATTTACTAATTTGTTTAGTAATTCTATTATGTCTGTCACATTGTTTTTTAGTATGTCCATATCTTTTACATTTATGACAAATAGTATTATTAACCTGTCTGTCAGTTTTCTCATTATCTGATAACTCTGTAGTATTTAAAACTGTTATGTCTCTTAATCTGTCTGTTTCTAAAGGTAAACTTAAAAGTTCTATCTTTTTAGCCAATTCTATTAAACTGTGGTTTTCAGTTCTATCAATTATTTTAAGTCTCTCATCAATTTCTTCTTTAAAGCTATTAGTCTTTTTGTCTTTTATTTCCATCTTTACTTTTACTACACTATCATAATTATTTTGCCTACTATTGTTGACTTTTTCTTTTTGTCTTTCATGTCTCATCTTTTCCTCTATTTCTATCTTCCTACGTAGTGTTTCCTTACCACTATTTTCTTTTGGCATGTCTTTCTCTACATCTTTACTATTTTGTCTTTCATGTAATTCTTTCAAGCTATCATCATTATTTCTAAAACTATCACCTTTTAAACTATCATCTTTTCTCTCTTTCATTGTCATGTTTCTTTGTTTTACTATGTCTATCACTTTTCCTACATCTTCTCTATTATTTTGCGTTTCCACCATTTCTTTTAGTCTGTCATTTTCTTTGTCTTTGTAAGTTATAGATATAGCTCTGTCAGTTACTTTTGAATTTGTTAAAGTATTATTATCATTATCTATTAAGCTATCTTTTCCACTGTCTGTCTTTCTGATACTTTCTATAGTGCTTCTATCTTTTATACGTGTTACTCTTTCCTTAGTTTTTTCATCAATTAATCTGTCAGTTGCTTTTAACATCTGTAAATTCTTATCAACTTCTTTTGAATTACTATTTATATACCAATTATCTGTCATAGTTTCTGTAAAAGATGATCTATGATGGGGTTCAAATTCTATATCTTTTTTATAATATGAATTTAAAACTTTCATTCTTTCATAGAGGTCCAAAAAGCTATCATTTTTCTTTTCAACTTTAGTATATATAGCAAATCTGTCAATATTTTCCAAGGACTTCAATTTTCTATTAATTTTGTCTAAAAAACTATCATTGTGTTTATTAGTCTGTCGATTGATTTTATCTCCTGTTAAATTACTCCAATTATTTGTGTTACCATTATAATTATAATCATTAATTTCACTGTCAGAATCAGTTTCATAATCCATATCACTATTTGACCAATTATCATCTATATCTGTCATGCTATAACCTTCATCATAAACTATATCATCATAGTCCATGTTTCAAATTAGTGTGTGCCTAGCCTAAGTGTGAACAAGCAAACAGATGATGAGCTGATAAATGTATTTATTCTCTTTCTAAGCAATTAATAAGTACTGGCGGAACTATTACTAACCACTGGTATCCTTGCTATCGGGACCACCTCCTCGGGAAACTCCATTGCGGGACCACCCAAACACACGCCTGTCCGTCGGCTACAACAAAGGGGCTGACCAACGCGAAACTATGGTTTGCCAACGAGTCTCTAGGCTGACCAACGCTAACAAGGAGCAAGTAGTGGCTATGTAGTAATATAAGTTCCTAGTAACTGCTTAATTGCAAAGAAATAAAACTCATAAAGGTATTTCTATAGTGTCTTTCAATTTTAATAAATATTCTTTCTTGTCTTTATGGTGATTTGGTAGATTTTCTATCAGTTTTATTATTATGTCTTTTTGTTTTGTTTTTCTTTTATTAATTTTAAGCGGGTTGGTTGATTTTAACTCTTTCTTAACTTGATCTATCTCTTTTTGACTAACATTAAATATTTCCATTAATTCATTTATTATATCTTTCTCAAATTCTAATTTACTAATTTGTTTAATAATTCTATTATGTCTGTGACATTGTTTTTTAGTATGTCCATATCTTTTACATTTATGACAAATAGTACAATTAACATGTCTGTCAGTTTTCTCATTATCTGATAGTTCTGTAGTATTTAAAACTGTTATAAATTGTATACAAGAAAGATTAATACCCTTAAAGTATTATGATAAACCATCTGAAAGATTAATTCAGGACAATAGAGAAAAACTGATAATTAATTATAAAATAACTAATGAGCATATATGCCATGACAGAATATATTTTGAGACAGCTTTTGTTTTAATTAAAGACTTTCCTTCTAAAATTATTTTAGCAACTCCTTTTATGAATTTAATTTATCCCTTTTTAATGACAGATAAAGGAATAAGTTAATCTGTCGGCAGAATCTTGAACAGTAAAAGTCTGTCTGCATGTGAATAATATTCTGTCAAAATATCTTTGAAAATATCTTTCTGGATCTGTCTGCACCTGTCTGGACTGTAATGGATCTGTCTGGAAGCTATTCATGCATGTCGATGAATAGTGATCTGTCGCTGGTGAATAGTGATCTGTCGCTGTTGTCTGTCGGAAGAGTATTCTGTCTGTCTGTGCCTTCTGTCTATCTGTCTGTCAATCTGTATCCGCGTAGTCATCATAATCTAGCGGATCAGTGTTATCCTCATATTGCTCATGCTCGTGGAGCACTCCATAATCATTACATAGGGCACAGTATGAAATAGGAACGAAAACAGGAACATGATCCTTGGCTGTCATCAATCTGGGGTCTTTAACAATCCTTCTTTTCCCAATGATCCTTCCTGCTGAAGGTTTTGGGCCATACACAGCTATTCTGTCGGTGTAGCCATATAAATGAAAACCTCTATCTAATTCTTTCTGTTCTTCATAAATCTTATTACTCATGAAATTAGACCATCCATTGACTACCCAGGAGTGAGCACAGCAGTAATATAGAAGCATAAACAATGATAAAATAGTTGATAAAGAAGAAGATAGCAAAATAGATATAGTCAAAATAGATTAAAACAGAATATGAAAACTGAAACAAATAAAATCTTACTTGAAAATACTTCTGTCTTTGATTAAACTTGAAAACAAACTGTCTTTCTTACAAGCTTTGAAAATAAGAGCTGTCTGAAGAGTTACAAGATTACAAAGTAAAATCTGTAAAGGGTTACAAGATTGTCTGTCTGGAAAGGTAAGGCTACAAGATTACAAAAGAAATTAAAGTACAAAAGTCTTTCAAAGGGAGAATACAAAAGTCTTTCGGGGAAAGGGAAAAGGAAAGCTAAAGTCTTTCTGAAGATTGGACCTTGGAAATGGACCTAAAACTTGACCTGGAATTTGAACCTGTCTTCTGTCTTCGAAGTCTGTCTATTTATAGATAAAGTGAACCATGGTAAGTCTTCAAAAGTAACCTGAGTTAGGTGAAGTGAACTCAAGTTAATCTGTCGGCAGAATCTTGAACAGTAAAAGTCTGTCTGCATGTGAATAATATTCTGTCAAAATATCTTTGAAAATATCTTTCTGGATCTGTCTGCACCTGTCTGGACTGTAATGGATCTGTCTGGAAGCTATTCATGCGTGTCGATGAATAGTGATCTGTCGCTGGTGAATAGTGATCTGTCGCTGTTGTTTGTCGGAAGAGTATTCTGTCTGGAAGAGTATTCTGTCTGTCTGTGCCTTCTGTCTATCTGTCTGTCAATCTGTATCCGCGTAGTTATCATAATCTAGCGGATCAGTGTTATCCTCATATTGCTCATGCTCGTGGAGCACTCCATAATCATTACATAGGGCACAGTATGAAATAGGAACGAAAACAGGAACATGATCCTTGGCTGTCATCAATCTGGGGTCTTTAACAATCCTTCTTTTCCCAATGATCCTTCCTGCTGAAGGTTTTGGGCCATACACAGCTATTCTGTCGGTGTAGCCATATAAATGAAAACCTCTATCTAATTCTTTCTGTTCTTCATAAATCTTATTACTCATGAAATTAGACCATTCTTGAGCCAAAGCACCTGGATCATCCAGTGATAAGTAAGTATCTCCTGTATACCAGTTATATTCAAGGATACCACACCAATCATGGATAAGGACTAAAATGTGTGCTGGCTGAGCTTCCATATAATAGCTAGTGTCCCAAACTGGAAGAGTACTCCAGATTTCTATCTTCATATAATTAAGTCCTCCAATCTGTGCTGCTGCTTCTTGGATGACTCTGGGAAATAAACTAATCTGATTTGCCGAAGTAATGGTCAATTTTCTGATAAACCCTGCTTCAAGCATTTCAGATAACCATAAGGGATCACAGATTACTGGATCTTCTGTTTCTGTGTTGATAAGTAATCCCGGGTAGGGATCAAATCTGTCTCCTATTCTTTCATAAACTCTGTCTGAATTTCCAAAACTGTCATACCATTTAGCCTTATGAGATAACCACATATCACCTGTCATGTCTTCTGTTTTGATAAATGCTGTAGAGACTAATATTTTAAAAAGATGCATCCATCTGTCATAAGAACTTGTTATAGCTTTATGAGTTAAAATATTCTGTTGGATTTCAGGGGGTAAGGTTCTAATAGCAAGTCTCGTTTTTTGCTGAATCTTAGGGTGGAGTTTTGAAAAGCTTGTTCCCATAAGATAGCTTTTTAGAGACTGTAGTTCTGTCTTTGTGGAGCTTGAATCTCCATCCTCCTTGCCAGGGAGTTGACAACCGAGTGCTTCAATAAATGCCCCGGTGCTAACAAGATGTAATTCCAAAGCCTGAAGGGTCATTTGGAATAAGGGTTTCTGTCTGAGGGTGAATGCTGCCTGTAAATTATCAAGAAGTAGTTTAATATGAAGAGGAAGGTCTGTAAATTCTCCATCTTGAAACATAAGATTACTGTCAAGTACTTTTTGCAAAACTACACTTTTATTACCACATGAATACATTGCCTCTGCTAGCAACGTATCCTGAAGGGATATTGTCTCTATCGAGACGCCTTCATGCATATCCGAAATTTTGACTGAGGGCTTTCGGAAACCTCTGGGTTGCACCGCTGGTGCCTTGCCCTTGTCTGTCTGAGAGAATCTTTTACTCATGGTGGTCTGCAATTGGGTTTTTGGAAAAGGATTATATTTGGAATAAATAAAAATTTCTTTTGAAATTATTCTGTCAATGTCTTTCTGTGAAATTCTTTTGAAATATTTTATAAGAAAAGTAATAAAAGCATTTACAAAACAAACAACATTTATAAAACAAACTTTTCTTTGTACACTTTTGTGCTCTTGCTGAGTAGCAATAATATTAGAGTAGTAATGATGGGATCTATCAGGATAAGTGATTTTCAGAATATTTTTAATAGCTAGTATGCATGTACTACTATATATCCCTTCGTAAAGTCTTTCATTACTAGGACAATCTATCAGGGGATTAACTCTGTCTATGGAGAGATTAAATCTGTCATTATTCAAGAGATTACCACAATTAATATTTTCTTTAATGATCAATAAAGAAGAGTCTGTCAAAGCTTCTTTTATTAAAATATCTGTTATATGAATATTTAAAAATGCTATAAAGGGTGTACATCTGTCATTTAGTACTTCTATCAGTCTATCAATATGTCTGTCATTATTATTAAAAGAAATAATAATTTTACCATCTATATTCTGTGTGGGGGCAATAGTCTCAAATAGCCATCTGTCAGTCCATATACTATTAGTCCATGCATATTGATTACAAAAGACTATATTCATATCTTCGTCTTTTATGCATTCTTCTGTAGATTGGACTTTTTGTAAGAAGGGAGAATAAAAACATATCTCTGTCTCTTTGTCTTGTTTATCTTTCTTTTTGTCATTTTCTATCAATTGATTAACAAGTAAAATTTCTGTCTTTAAAGATGACAAACTTCTTTCAGTTCTATAGATTCCTCTATCGTTGATATCTGTTAAAATAGTAACCTTTTTGGAAGAGTGTATTTCTGTCAGGGCAAGTGGTAGAATCATTATATCTTTTTCCAGTATATTGGTTTTAATTCTTTCGTCTGTCACTAAAAAGGGATAAATTAAATTCATAAAAGGAGTTCCTAAAATAATTTTAGAAGGAAAGTCTTTAATTAAAACAAAGGCTGTCTCAAAATATATTCTGTCATGGCATATATGATCATTAGTTATTTTATAATTAATTATCAGTTTTTCTCTATTGGCCTGAATTAATCTTTCAGATGATTTATCATAATACTTTAAGGGTATTAATCTTTATATCAACACCTGAATCTGTCAAAGCAATTTCTGTCAAAGAAGACTGTTTAATAATTTCTGTATACCCTATTTGGAGAATTACTCTGTCAATTAAACTCTGTAAATTCTGTCTATCAAATTTATTACTATTGTTTGAAACATTAATATCTGTAACTTCTTTATCTGTAGGAGGATCAAAGGGGTCTATCATGGAATTGTAAAATTCTTTTACAATATTATGTTCATTTATGTCCGTCAGATTTTCTTCTTTAATTTCTTTAATTTCCTTTTTTACTATTTCTTCTTCTGTCAGTAGAGCTATTGGTTTTATCTCTACACCATCTTGTATTAATTTTATTTTTACCTTTTCTTTCTTGTCTTTTTCTTTCTTTCTACAATCCGTAACATGGTGACCATATTTCCTGCACCTAATGCAAGCAATAGGTATTTCTATAGTGTCTTTCAATTTTAATAAATATTCTTTCTTGTCTTTATAGTGATTGGGTAGATTTTCTATCAGTTTCATTATTATGTCTTTTTGTTTTCTTTTTCTTTTATTAATTTTAAGTGGATTGGTTGATTTTAACTCTTTCTTTACTTGATCTATCTCTTTTTGACTAACATTAAATATTTCCATTAATTCATTTATTATATCTTTCGCAAATTCTAATTTACTAATGTGTTTAATAATTCTATTATGTCTGTCACATTGTTTTTTAGTATGTCCATATTTTTTGCATTTATGACAAATAGTATTATTAACCTGTCTGTCAGTTTTCTCATTATCTGATAACTCTGTAATATTTAAAACTGTTATGTCTCTTAATCTGTCTGTTTCTAAAGGTAAACTTAAAAGTTCTATCTTTTTAGCCAATTCTATTAAACTGTTATTTTCAGTTCTATCAATTGTTTTAAGTCTCTCACCAATTTCTTCTTTAAAACTATTACTCTTTTTGTCTTTTACTTCCATCTTTACTTTTACTACACTATCACTATTACCATAATTATTTTGCCTACTATTGTGGACTTTGACTTTTTCTCTTTCATGTCTTATCTTTTCTTCTATTTCTATCTTCCTACATAGGGATTCTTCACTACTATTTGGTTTTGGTTTTTGCATGTCCTTTACTTTCCCTACATCTTTCCTATTTTGTTTTTCATGCAATTCTTTCAAACTATCATCATTATTTCTAAAACTATCATCTATCACTATTTCTTTTTCTAACTTTCTACGTATAACATCTTCATCTATAACACCTTCATCTTTATGTCTTTCAATTCTTCTTCTATCATTTGTCTCTATTAGGCTTCTTTGTCCTTTTATCACTTTCCCTACATCTTTACTATTCTGTCTTTCAAATATTTCTTTCATCTCTTTTACCATTCCTTTTTTTATTATTTCTTTCTCATTATCTATCAACTTGTCTGTCCCTATTAGGCTTCTTTGTCTATCAGTGTCTAGTACTGAACTAGAAATTTCTTTTAGTCTGTCATTTTCTATAGTACTTCTATCTCTTATACGTGTTACTCTTTCCTTAATAGGGCCAATTTCTAATTTGTCAGTTGCTTTTAATGTCTGTAAATTCTTATCAACTTCTTTTGAATTACTATTTATATACCAATTATCTGCCATAGTTTCTGTAAAAGATGATCTTTGATGGGGTTCAAATTCTATTTCTTTTTTATAATGTGAATTTAAAGCTTTCATTCTTTCATAGAGGTCCAAAAAGCTATCATTTTTCTTTTCAACTTTAGTATATATAGCAAATCTGTCAATATTTTCCAAGGACTCCAATTTTCTATTAATTCTGTCTAAAAAACTATTATTGTGGTTATTAGTCTGTCGGTTGATTTTATCTCCTGTTAAATTACTCCAATTATTTGTGTTACCATTATAATAATTATCCATTTCACTGTCAGAATCAGTTTCATAATCCATATCACTATTTGACCAATTATCATCTATATCTGTCATGCTATAGCCTTCATCATAAACTATATCATCATAGTCCATGTTTCAAATTAGTGTGTGCCTAGCCTAAGTGTGAACAAGCAAACAGATGATGATCTGATAAATGTATTTATTCTCTTTCTAAGCAATTAATAAGTACTGGCGGAACTATTACTAACCACTGGTATCCTTGCTATCGGGACCACCTCCTCGGGAAACTCCATTGCGGGACCACCCAAACACACGCCTGTCCGTCGGCTACAACAAAGGGGCTGACCAACGCGAAACTATGGTTTGCCAACGAGTCTCTAGGCTGACCAACGCTAACAAGGAGCAAGTAGTGGCTATGTAGTAATATAAGTTCCTAGTAACTGCTTAATTGCAAAGAAATAAAACTCATACACCTACCATCCATGGCTCTGATACCATTGACTACCCAGGAGTGAGCACAGCAGTAATATAGAAGCATAAACAATGATAAAATAGTTGATAAAGAAGAAGATAGCAAAATAGATATAGTCAAAATAGATTAAAACAGAGTATGGAATATAAAACTGAAACAAATAAAATCTTACTTGAAAATACTTCTGTCTTTGATTAAACTTGAAAACAAACTGTCTTTCTTACAAGCTTTGAAAATAAGAGCTGTCTGAAGAGTTACAAGATTACAAAGTAAAAATCTGTAAAGGGTTACAAGATTGTCTGTCTGGAAAGGTAAGGTTACAAGATTACAAAAGAAAGTAAAGTACAAAAGTCTTTCTAAAGGGAGAGTACAAAAGTCTTTCGGGGAAAGGGAAAGCTAAAAGTCTTTCTGAGGGAGAGGGCTATCTTGGACCTTGGAATGGAAACTTAAAATTTGGACCTTTCTTGAGCCAGAGCCCCTGGATCATCAAGTGGTAAGTAAGTATCTCCTGTATACCAGTTGTATTCAAGGATACCACACCAATCATGAATAAGAACTAAAATGTGTGCTGGCTGAGCTTCCATATAATAGCTAGTGTCCCAAACTGGAAGAGTACTCCAGATTTCTATCTTCATATAATTAAGTCCTCCAATCTGTGCTGCTGCTTCTTGGATGACTCTGGGAAATAAACTAATCTGATTTGCAGAAGTAATGGTTAATTTTCTGATAAACCCTGCTTCTAGCATTTCAGATAACCATAAGGGATCACAGATTACTGGATCTTCTGTCTCTGTGTTGATAAGTAATCCCGGGTAGGGATCAAATCTGTCTCCTGTTCTTTCATAAACTCTGTCTGAATTTCCAAAACTGTCATACCATTTAGCCTTATGAGATAACCATTCATCACCTGTCATGTCTTCTGTTCTGATAAATGCTGTAGAGACTAATAATTTAAAAAGATACATCCATCTGTCATAAGAACTTGTTATAGCTTTATGAGATAATATATTCTGTTGGATTTCAGGGGGTAAGGTTCTAATAGCAAGTCTCGTTTTTTGCTGAATCTTAGGGTGGAGCTTTGAAAAGCTTGTTCCCATAAGATAGCTTTTTAGAGACTGTAGTTCTGTCTTTATGGAGCTTGAATCTCCATCCTCCTTGCTAGGGAGTTGACAACCGAGTGCTTCAATAAATGCCCCGGTGCTAACAAGATGTAATTCCAACGCCTGAAGGGTCATTTGGAATAGGGGTTTCTGTCTGAGGGTGAATGCTGCCTGTAAATTATCAAGAAGTAATTTAATATGAAGAGGAAGGTCTGTAAATTCTCCATCTTGAAACATAAGATCACTGTCAAGCACTTTTTGCAAAATTATACTTTTATTACCACATGAATACATTGCCTCTGCTAGCAACGTATCCTGAAGGGATATTGTCTCTATCGAGACGCCTTCATGCATATCCGAAATTTTGACTGAGGGCTTTCGGAAACCTCTGGGTTGCACCGCTGGTGCCTTGCCCTTGTCTGCCTGAGAGAATCTTTTACTCATGGTAGGCTGCAATTGGGTTTTGGGAAAAGGATTATGTTTGGAATAAATATTTTCTGTCAAAACTTCTTTTGAAATACTTTTGCTTCTGTCTTTCTGTGAAATTCTTTTGAAATATTTTATAAGAAAAGTAATAAAAGCATTTACAAAGCAAACAACATTTATAAAACAAACTTTTCTTTGTACACTTTTGTGCTCTTGCTGAGTAGCAATAATATTAGAGTAGTCATGATGGGATCTATCAAGGTAAATGAAATTCAAAATATTCCTTAAATCTAGAATGATTCTATCCATGCATGTACTACTATATATCGCTTCGTAAAATCTTTCATTAATAAGACAATCTATTAGGGGATTAATTCTGTCTATAGGGAGATAAAATCTATCATTATTCAAAAGATTACCACAATTAATATTTTCTTTAATGTTTAATAAAGAAGAGTCTGTCAAAGATTCTTTTATTAAAATATCTGTTATATGAATATTTAAAAATACTATAAAGAGTGTACATTTGTCATTTAGTACTTCTATCAGTCTATCAGTATGTCTGTCATTATTATTAAAAGAAATAATAATTTTACCATCTATATTTTGTGTGGGGGCAATAGTCTCAAATTGCCATCTGTCAGTCCATATACTATTAGTCCATGCATATTGATTACAAAAGACTATATTCAAATCTCCGTCTTTCATGAATTCTTCTGTAGATTGGACTTTACGTAAGAAAGGAGAATAAAAACATATCTCTGTCAAGACAAGTGGTACAATGAATTTAAAGAATCTATCTTTTCTTAACACATTATTTTTAATTCCTTTATCTGTCATTAAAAAGGGATAAATTAAATTCATAAAAGGAGTTGCTAAAATAATTTTAGAAGGAAAGTCTTTAATTAAAACAAAAGCTGTCTCAAAATATATTCTGTCATGGCATATATGCTCATTAGTTATTTTATAATTAATTATCAGTTTTTCTCTATTGTCCTGAATTAATCTTTCAGATGGTTTATCATAATACTTTTAAGGGTATTAATCTTTCTTGTATACAATTTATAACAACACCTGAATCTGTCAAAGCAATTTCTGTCAAAGAAAACTGTTTAGTAATTTCTGTATACCATATTTGGAGAATTACTCTGTCAATTAAACTTGAGAAATTCTGTCTATTACTATTGTTTGAAACATTAATATCTGTAACTTCTTTATCTGTAGGGGGATCAAGGGGGTCTATCATGGGATTAGAAAATTCTTTTATTATTTCTAGAATATTACGTTCATTTATGTCTGTCAGATTTTCTTCTTTAATTTCTTTAATTTCCTTTTTTACTATTTCTTCTTCTGTCAGTAGAGCTATTGGTTTTATCTCTACACCATCTTGTTTTAATTTCATTTTTACCTTTTCTTTCTTATCTTTTTCTTTCTTTCTACAATCTGTAACATGGTGACCATATTTCCTGCACCTAATGCAAGCAATAGGTATTTCTATAGTGTCTTTCAATTTTAATAAAGATTCTTTCTTGTCTTTATGGTGATTTGGTAGATTTTCTATCAGTTTTATTATTATGTCTTTTTGTTTTGTTTTTCTTTTATTAATTTTAAGCGGGTTGGTTGATTTTAACTCTTTCTTAACTTGGTCTATCTCTTTTTGACTAACATTAAATATTTCCATTAATTCATTTATTATATCTTTCTCAAATTCTAATTTACTAATTTGTTTAATAATTCTATTATGTCTGTGACATTGTTTTTTAGTATGTCCATATCTTTTACATTTATGACAAATAGTACAATTAACATGTCTGTCAGTTTTCTCATTATCTGATAGTTCTGTAGTATTTAAAAATGTTATGTCTCTTAATCTGTCTGT